>NC_057800.1:636973115-637191087 GCF_018294505.1 Triticum aestivum | reverse complement strand
TCTCACTCGGAGACTTAGCTGCAGTCCGGTACTCGCCTAAGTTTAAAAAAATCCTACCGAGTGGAGAGCAATCCTCCCACTCGGGAGCTTAGCTGCAGTCTAGTACACGCCTAAGCTCCCCCACTCGGGGGCTTAGCTGTAGTCCAGTACTCGCCAAAGTTTAAAAAATCCTACCGAGTGGAGAGCAACCCTCCCACTCGGGGGCTTAGCTGCAGTCTAGTACTCGCCTAAGCTCTCCGACTCGGAGGCTTAGCTGCAGTCCAGTACTCGCCTAAGTTTGTAAAATCCTACCGAGTGGGGAGCAACCCTCCCACTCGGAGGTTCGGAGCTATGCCACAAGTACAACGTGCGCTCCATCCCTCCCACTCGGGGGCTTAGCTGCAGTCTAGTACTCGCCTAAGCTCTCCTACTCGAAGGCTTAGCTGCAGTCCAGTACTCGCCTAAGTTTGTAAAATCCTACCGAGTGGGGAGCAACCCTCCCACTCGGAGGTTCGAAGCTATGCCACAAGTACAACGTGCGCTCCATCCCTATCCGCAAGGATGATGAGGTGCAGGTCGACTGCAACCTTCTCCTTCGGAGCTACGCCACAAGTACAACATGCACTCCGTCCCTATCCACAAGGACGACGAGGTGCAGGTCGACTGCAACCTTCTCCTTTGGAGCTACGCCACAAGTACAATGTGCGCTCCATCCCTATCCACAAGGACGATGAGGTGCGGGTCGACTGCAACATTCCCCTTCGGAGCTACGCCACAAGTACAACGTGCGCTCCATCCCCTATCCGCAAGGACGACGAAGCGCAGGTCGACTGGAGTCGCCACCTCAGAGGTGCATCTCCAGCGCAAAGATTATTCCGAGTGAAGAACAAAGTCCATTAGAAGGCAAAACACAAGCATATTCGGAAATAAACCAAATTCGGATAAATCCTAAAGTTCCGAGCAGCAAACCAAAAGTATTCGAGCATCAAGCCTGAAGGAGTTTAATGGTTACAGCAACCACTCGGCATTCCGAGGCAAATTTAAAGCAGATTCAAGTCTCATAAGTTCGTTCACTCGGCAGGAGGAGGGCTGGCGGGCTCGACAAATTCGTCCAGGTCGATTCCATCCGCGATCCGAGTGGCAGCAGCGATGAAAGTCTCCATGAAGGACTGGAAGTCATGCCTTTTGGTGTTAGCGACCTTGATTGCCGCCAGTTTGTCTTCACGAGCTTCCTTGCAGTGGACTCGCACCGAGGACAACACCACGTCAGCACCACACCGGGCGGAGGACTTCTTCCATTCCTGCACTCGTCAGGGATCTCGTTGAGTCGAGCCATCAAAGATTCTAGGTCATTTTGAAGCATCGCCCTTGGCCAGAGCAATGTGTCGACTCGTGAGACTGCCTCCTTCAGGCGCGCGAGGTAGCTTGTGACGCTGGCGACACAAGACTCCAGTCGGAGCATGTTCATTGCAGTTTCGTCGCAAACTGGAGTAGCGATAGGGTCCAGACCCGTCTTGGCCTTTCCAGTTTCCTTGTCAAAGTCTTGGCAGAATTCTGCAACCAAAAATTAGTGAGTCGACCGGATAGGATCCGTTCGCAAGCATCAACACAGTCGGTTTAAAAGAAATACCTTCCAGCATAAGATAAAGCTTCTTGGCGAGAGTTCTCAGATAAGCCTCCGTGTCATTCCTCTTGTGGACCGCAGACTCCAGCTTTTCGTTCAGGGTAATTTTTTCCTTCTTCAGACAACTCACCTCCCGGTTAGACTCGTTGAGACAGGACTTCAGCTTGGTCACCTCCCCTTCCAGTGCTTCGACTAAAGCTAGCTTCTGGTCTACGAGGGCAGTTTTATCTTGGGCTTCCTTCTGTGCAGCGGTGAGGTCCGAGTCCTTCTTCTCCAGAGCCAACTTCATTTTCTCTGCAAAAGAAGCAATCGGATCAGACAAGAGCTCGAAGAAATGTTTTAAAAAGACAGTCGACAGGCAGTTACCTTCCATACCAGCAGTTTCGTCTTGAGCTTTCTTCAGATTCTTCTGGGCCAACTCCAAGTCGAGGTTGAGTTGCCTCTGCTTCTGAGTACAAGACTTCTGCAGAAGGCAAAAGACGTGTCAATCGACAAGATCAAAGGTTATTCACTTCCGAGTGGATAAAACTTAAAGAAGTTCGCTTAGACCCCAGCCGACTGCACACAGTCGACTGCGGTCTCGGGGGCTACACCCAGCGGGTGCACTTGGCGTGCCCCCGCTGATTAAGACCCAACTCGACCGGTCCGCCCGGGTCAAGTCAAAAAAAACTGTTCAGACCCCAGTCGACTGCCAGCAGTCGACTGTGGTCTCGGGGACTACACCCAGTGGGTGCACTTAGCGTGCCCCCACCGGCTCCGATCTCATTCGACCGGTCCGCCCAGGTCGAGTGGAAGAAAAGTAAGGTAGAACTCAGACCCCAGTCGACTGCCAGCAGCCGACTGCGGTCTCGAGGACTACACCCAGTGGGTGCACTTGGCGTGCCCCCACCGGTTCAGATCCTACTCGCCCAAACCGAGTGGAAGAACGCAACTACCAAAGACAACAAAACACCCAGTGGGTGCACTAATTCGACGCAAACAACAGGAGATTTTATAGAAGAAAAAATTTCAGGTAGCATATCCTGATAGAGCAAGGTCAGTTGAAAGTCTACTTACCTGGACATTGGCCCAGAGAGCAGTGCTGGCGTCATAAGCAGCCTGGCTATTCTCATGCACCGTATTCATCCGCTCCATCATCACGTCAGCCTGACGGATGGGTTCCGCAGCCGCTTCCGACTGGTTGTCCGGAACGGGGTAGATGGTGAAAAAGAGAGCAGACGACCCAGGTGTGGCAGCTTGGAGCTCCGTGGCGTGGAGTTGGACGACTGAAGGAATCAACGATGCAGTCGACGGTGTGGGGTGCTCACTCGACAAGGGTGCGGCAAAGGTTACAGAGGCCCTGACCGCGTCTTCAGATTGACGGACGGGTGGTGTTGTTGTTGGCCCTTGCTGAGACATCTTGCCAGCTGCTACCTTTTTGCTCTTCTTGGGCTTAAGAGCCACATCTTCATCGTCATCTAAAAGATCGATGACGTTGGGTGGAGCTGCAAGACAGGTCAGTCGACCCCAAGTGAACCACTAGAATGCAATCGACCAAGTAATCAAGAACAAGATCATAAGAGTTTCTACCTGGGTTGGTGGTAATCGCGTCTTCCATCTCCTCGTCTCGATACTAGAGGGAAGAGGTTCCGGATGTAGCAGCACCGCAAGTGTCCGTACTTAGTCGGTTACGTTCTGTTGCTCGAGTCGACGAAAAGAACAAGTCAGATGATTACCCGAAGATTGTAGGGACGGTCACTTTGATCCTGGGCAAAGCCTTGGGCAGTTTGGAGGAGGTGGCCTTTGGTGCTTTTGGAGCTGGAGGCGGCACAACCTTGGGCTGCTTTGGGGCCTTCTCAATCAGCGCTGGAGAAGTCGTCTGGGGGTGCTTCGAAGATTGCCCAGTCGGCGCGGTCGCCAGGTCCGGGATGCTCGCCGGGTCGTGTGCGTGTTTGGATCTCCTCTCTCTCTACGAGGAGGCGAGTCGACTTCTTCGTCATTGCTCGAGTCTTCGCTCTCCCCATCCTCCTCTGCATCCGACTGCCACTCGCCGCTCTCGCCCCCGCTCGCTCCCTCCTTGTAGGATCGAAAGTATGTCTAGAGGGGGGGTGATTAGACTACTTGACCAAATAAAAACTTAAACTTTTCCCAATTTTAGTTCTTGGCAGATTTTAGCTATTGTAGGACAAGTCAGGCAATCATCACACGATTCAAGCAAGCATGCAAAGAGTATATTGGCAGCGGAAAGTAAAGCATGCAACTTACAAGAATGTCAAGGGAAGGGTTTGGAGAATTCAAACGCAATTGGAGACACGGATGTTTTTCCCATGGTTCGGATAGGTGGTGCTATCCTACATCCACGTTGATGGAGACTTCAACCCACGAAGGGTAACGGTTGCGCGAGTCCACGGAGGGCTCCACCCACGAAGGGTAATGGTTGCGCGAGTCCACGGAGGGCTCCACCCACAAAGGGTCCACGAAGAAGCAACCTTGTCTATCCCACCATGGCCATCGCCCACGAAGGACTTGCCTCACTAGCGGTAGATCTTCACGAAGTAGGCGATCTCCTTGCCCTTACAAACTCCTTGGTTTAACTCCACAATCTTGTCGGAGGCTCCCAAGTGACACCTAGCCAATCTAGGAGACACCACTCTCCAAGAAGTAACAAATGGTGTGTTGATGATGAACTCCTTGCTCTTGTGCTTGAAATGATAGTCTCCCCAACACTCAACTCTCTTTCATAGGATTTGGATTTTGTGGAAAGAAGATTTGAGTGGAAAGCAACTTGGGGAAGGCTAGAGATCAAGATTCATATGGTAGGAATGGAATATCTTGGTCTCAACACATGAGTAGGTGGTTCTCTCTCAGAACATATGAGTTGGAATTCTGTATGTGTTCTGATGGCTCTCTCTACGAATGAAGAGGAGGTGGAGGGGTATATATAGCCTCCACACAAAATCCAACCGTTACACACAGTTTTCCAATCTCGGTGGGACCGAATCAACAAACTCGGTCGGACCGAAAAGGTAAACCTAGTGACCGTTAGAGATTTTCGGTGGGACTGACATGCAACTCGGTAGGACCGATATGGTTAGGGTTTGGGTATAACGTAATCTCGGTGAGACCGATTACACAAACTCGGTGAGACCGAGTTTGGTAATAAGCTAACCAGAGAGTTGGTCAGGCAAACTCGGTGGGACCGATTTGCTCTTTCGGTGAGACCGAAAAGTTACAAAAGGGAAACAAAGAGTTTACATTGCAATCTCGGTGGGACCGATTCGCTCTTTCGGTGAGATCGAAAAGTTACGAAAGGGAAACAGAGAGTTTGCAATCCCATCTCGGTGAGACCGAGATCCCTATCGGTAGAACCGAATTGCTAGGGTTTGGCAGTGGCTTATGACAAGTGAAACTCGGTGGCACCGGATAGAAAGAATCGGTAGGACCGAGTTTGGCTTAGGGTTTAGGTCATATGTGGAAGTGGGAAAGTAGCTGAGGATTTTGGAGCATATCACTAAGCACATGAAGCAAGAGGCTCATTAAGCAACACCTCATCCCTCCTTGATAGTATTGGCTTTTCCTAAAGACTCAATGTGATCTTGGATCACTAAAATATAAAATGAAGAGTCTTGAGCTTTTGAGCTTGAGCCAATCCTTTGTCCTTAGCATTTTGAGGGTTCCACTTTCACATCCATGCCATGCCAATCATTGAGCTTTCCTGAAATAGTCATCTTGGAATAGCATTAGCTCAATGAGCTATATGTTGTTATGAATTACCAAAACCACCTAGGGATAGTTGCACTTTCAATCTCCCCCTTTTTGGTAATTGATGACAACATATAGATCAAAGCTTCGACAAATGATAATAAGCATGAAATATATCGTCGCTTTGAGAAGTATGTGACAAGTAAGAGCTCCCCCTAAATTTGTGCATATTTAAAATTTGCTTTGGACTGCAAATGCACAAAGAGTTAGAGTCATGGGTTACTCTTCCATGTCACATACATCTTGGTGGAGCGCTTAAAATGATAAGAATGAAATACATGCACTCATCACCAAGAATAGTGAATGATCACATAAGATAGATAAGATGATAATATTAAGCAAACATTAAGTGTAGCTTATGATCAGACACATGATCATCAATGTCTCACGAGCAAAGACATAGTATCTCAAGCACTCAAAAGCAAACAAAGTTCGAAAAACCACCAAATAAAGCAAGAGAGAAAAAAACAACACTCTCTCTCGAAGCCTATGATCTATACATTTTTCTCCCCCTTTGGCAACAAGTTACCAAAAAGTTCCTAGAAAATGCATAGTGCTAGATCGACGCTCAGGCTTGATCTTCAGGTGGTGGTGCAGTTCGGAGCACTCCAAGGACGAAGCCTTCTGTAGACGTGGTCGGAGTCGAGGCTGAAGTAGATGCTGGAGCTGGTGGAACTGAGGCTATAGCTGGTGCAGAAGTGGTGGCTCTGGTGTCAGCAACTGGCACTGCAGATGACCTCGGACCTCGTGGCACTCTGGCAAAGGCATCAGTTGTAGTCTTGCCTCTCCTCTCCTGCATGTCATCCTGAAGTTGTTCCACTGCAGACTGAATCTCTGTTACTTTGACATCCAAGTCATAGAACTTTTGTTCCATGATCCTCTCTAAGCTCTGCTGATTCTGAGTGAGGTTGGCCAGTCCTTGCTCAATCCTCGGTGTGGATGCAATCAAGTAACCAAGCTGCTCTTGTTTGGTTTTCAAGAAATACTCAGATGCCTCCTCTTGAGTTGGCATCTTGGCAGCTTTCTCCTTCCTTGCCTTCTCCTTCTTTGCTTGTGCTTGTGCAGATGATGGTTCATTCTCATTCATGACAACTTGATTATCTTCAAAATCTGGACGGATGGGCAGGTGTTCCTTGTCCAATAAGTATATGCATGTGCCCATCTTGGAGTTGATTAACTCCTGAATTTGTGGGGCATATCCACAGCTCCTCTTCTGATCAGCTGCTGTCCTCTTAATGGTCTCTACCATGAGGCTCATCACTTTGAACTTCTGTGGCACATCAAATATATGAAGCAAATTGATCGCGTGGCCCCTGATCATCTTGTGATCTCCAGACTTGGGCAACAAGGTGTGCCTAAGGATCCAGTTGATAGTTGGCAGCCCTGACAGAAGATAATGCACTAAGCCAAACTTGAAAGTATCAAGTGCTTCATTTGGAATCTCCTTGTACATGTTTGACATTGAGTTGTGGTCCATCTTCTTCTTCGCATAAATGTCCAAGTCATCGTCATGCTCTTCTGGGGCATTAATTAGCTGAGCCCATTCAACAACTGTAGACTGGTACCTCGTACCCTCTGACATCCATACAATCCTGCCATCTGGATAGAAATGGGCTGTGGAGTAGAACTGCATGATGAGTTCCTCGTTCCACTTTGTGAGCTTCTGCCCAACAAAGTTTGCTACTCCACTAGCATTGAAGCTGTCTTGCACTCTAGGATAGTGCTCTTCATTGTCCTTGATGTACTCCCAATCAACCCATCTCATATCACAGACAATTGGCTTCTTGTCTAGCAGCACTGTCTCATAAAATTCTTGCTGCTCCTTGGTGTGAAACCTGTAGTCAACTGCAGTCCTTCTCCTTGAAGCATACGGGTCTGCTTCTCTCCACTTTCGGAGCCCTGAATCTCTCCCGAGTTTCATATCCTCAGCCATAGGATGAGCATCGTTGTGGTCTGGGATCTTGGGCTTGAGCTTTCTAAGAACATTCTCTTCTTCTTCTTCTGCAGCTTCAGGCACTGGGGCCTTGTTCTTCTCAGTAGATGGGATGCTTCTTGTGTTCCTCTTTGGCTTTGGCTTTGGCTTTGGAGCTGGCTTCGTCTTGGAAGCAGCTGCCCCTGTTCTTATGGCATCACCCATCAGCTTGGGTGCCTTAGGTGCTGGTGCAGCTACCTCTTCTTCCTCCTCATCTTCCATGATGGAAGCCTTTCCAAGCACTCTGGCTATGGTCTTCTTGACCCTTTCCTTCCTTTTCTTTCCTTCAGCAGCAACTGGCTCTATGGTTGCAGGCTTTTCAGGAATCTGAGTTGAGGCTCTGGCCTTTGGCATAGGCTGCCACCTGCTGGCCTTTTGATCTTCAATCCTGGCTTTGTGCCTTGAGCTGAGCCATGTTCCTTCTCGAGCACTACTCTCTTTGAAGTTGCTTCCTCTTCTGCCACATAGTCCTCATCCTCTGATTCTGAGGTTCTCTTCTTCCTCTGTCTGGTGGCAGCTTTAGGCAGATTGCTAGGAGTACTTCTGCTGCCATCATCTGAAGAACTTGAGGGACTAGTGCCCTCACTCATCTGCACTTGCTGCTCTGACAAGTTCTGGCTATCACTTTGGTCTGACATAATGCAAACTCTGACTGCTGACCCTGTGAATAGGTTATAGATGAGATAGAGTGGATAAGCATCAAAAAATGCAGAGATTTTTGCAAAAGAATAATTCAAAAACTTAGTTTTAGTTTCCCACTGAAAGCATCTCGGATCTACCGATTTCTAAACTCGGTGATACCGAAGCAGTTTTGGCACCTAAACTAGTGAACTCGGTCAGACCGAGTCATAGTTCGGTGGCACCGAGACTGCTAAGGGTTTCACAGAGTTCCAAAATCGGTCACACCAATAAGTAATTCTCGGTCAGACCGAGTCTCACTTGTGCAATGGCATAAGCCAAATCGGTGGGACCGAGTTTTTCAACTCAGTGGGTCCGAGATGGTTTCGGCGGAAACCTAACCCTAAAATTTTCGAATTAAACCTAATCTACGAGTTCATTGACTGGATAGAAGTTTAACAAACGTGGCAAGAATCATGATGATCACAATGTGCTAAGAATCGGATTGGGGAATAGCACAAAGATCGAGTCCATACCCTAGTTCGGCGGAGACTCGCTACGGCGGCAACGGCGGGGTTGAATTTCCGTTGACGGCAACGGAGACCAGCGACTGGAGGCGGCTGGCGGCGAGGAGACGATCCGGAGACCAAGTCGAATCGGGGACTCCGAGCGCTCCTCACACAGAGTGGTTCGAATCTGACTTGATCAAATTTTATGATGTAGCATGAATAGAGTTTGAGACGAGAAAAGCATAGATAGCTAGAGGAGGTTCTTAGGCATTCTTGTCCATCCACTTTGCAAAATGTAATAAAACCAAACAATCAAAACAACAAGTGGATGTCCTCGAATGAGTAAAATATGCAATCAGCATGCTCACACAATAAGATGGCAAATGAAATATGTGACAAGGCATGCACAACCAATTCTAGCATCTATCAAGCAATTTGCGATGACAAGGTCATCTATATATGAGTATATTGACTTAGGAGTCAAGTGAGAACACTTGATCATAGGTCATACTCATTGTTTAAGCTCAAGTGGGGTTACCACTTTTACATAAAGCATTGTTGTGTTCACATCTTTAGAGTTGCTTTAGCTCAAGTCTTAGAGTAAAGCTCCACCTAGATGTGATATCCCCCCTTAGAGGGATGAACTAACCTTGGGTTTTGTCGATGATGACTTCATGTAGATGTTGAAGATGTGGATGCTCAATGTTGATGTAGATCACTTGGAGCTATCCATTTGAGTGAATTGCACTTTCAATACCTACATGGGTTAGTCCCACAAGGAACAAACAAGGATATCCATAGACATAGAGTGATGCACACACAAGATGATGTCCATGAGAACTTTTAGGTTACCTTGTCCCTTGTCTTACCAACAAGAGGGTTTGTGACTCCTTGAACTAGTGCAAGATGTGGAAGTTGATTGCACTTCTTCTTGCCAAAATGATAAGAGTGAAGTATGTTGGCGGAGTCACCCTCAAGAACTCTCTAGTTCTTCTTCTTTTGGACCCACACCATCTTGATGGGAATCCTTGGAGTTGTAGTCGTACTTGATGAAGTGGAACTTGAAGTAGTCTTGGGAATCCACTTGACTAAGGTCTTAGGAGCTTCTTCAAATACATCAATTTCCTCTTGAAGCTTGTCCTTGCCTTTTTGCTTGTAGTCTTGTGATGGAAGATCATCTTGAGCTTGTGTCCCCTTGAAAGAAGTATCATACTTCTCTTGTTGAGGAACAAACTTTGTCTTGGGGTATTGATCTTATTCCCACTCAACTCCATTGGCATTGAACTTTCGTTCAAAACCAACACCTTGATTCTTCCGGTGCATTCCTTGCTTGCGCACAATTTCCTCGAATTGCTTACTCCCGGCAAGGCTTTTGTACACTCCTTTCTCTATAATTCCCTTCAATAAGCTATTTTCTTGCTCAAGTGTAACTTGGCTAAGAGAATCATTAGTGGAATCAAGAGAACTACTAGAAGCAACAATATTGGATTTAGCATGATCATTGTTATTGCTAGAGGAAGAATCTTTCTTGTTCTTGTTACTAGACTTGACTTGAGGCATGTAAGTGGATAAGAGTAAACGCTTGGCAATGTAAGAAGAACTTTTCTTGCGGAGATCATCATTGATTGCTTTTAAGAACTCATGATCTTGCTCAAGATTGAGCTTTTCAAAGCGTAATTTCTCATGAGCTATTAAAAGTTCTCGATGATCTTCGAAGATAGTTTCATGAGCTAACTTAAGAGTGTTTAGTTCTTTAGTTAGAGCCTCAATCTTCTCCTTATCATTGTCATTCGTTTTATCTTGATTAGCATGATTAATTGACGTTTCATCATAGTATTCATCACTAGAGTTGTCAACAAGCAAATCATCACCTAACAAGTCATCTTCATCACTATTGAAATCAACATACTCGGGGTGTGTTACCTTAGGACCTTTGGCCATGAAGCATCTTCCAATTCCTTCATTTGGTGAGTCAAATATGTCGTAGGAGTTGGTTGACACAAGTGCTAGACCGGCAACACCTTCATCTTGAGTATCTTCGGAGTCGGAGTGATAACTTCTCTCGGAGTGGCTGTCGGAGTCGGAGCCGGATACCCATTCACCAACATGAGCTTGATGTCTTCGTTTTGTGTAGCTCCTTGATGATTTTTCCTTCCTTTCCGAATCCTTGCTTCTCCGTGAGTATCTTCGTTCATAACGATCATCTCTACTCCTTCTCTCTCTTGGTGGTGATTCTTTGCTTCTTCTTTTTGGAGAATCTTCTCTTCTCTTGTAGGGAGCCGTACACTCATTGGAATAGTGTCCGGGTCTTCCACAACTGTAGCAGTTTCGCTCTCGACTAGAAGATCTTTTGTCATTGTAGGACCTTGACTTGAAGCTTCTATCTTTGCTTCTACTCTTGTAGAACTTGTTGAAGTTCTTCACCATTAAGCTCAATTCTTCATTGAAGTTTTGTTTCTCACTTGATGATGTAGGGGCTTCACATGAGGCTTTGTAGGCACCACTTGATTTGTTGTGAAGTTCCTCTTTATCCTTAAGTGACATCTCATGAGCAACAATTCTTCCAATCACCTCCGTTGGCTTGAGATCTTTGTAATTGGGCATCATTTGGATCAATGTGCACACGGTATCATATTTTCCATCCAAGGCTCTTAGAATCTTCTTGATGATGAATCTATCGGTCATCTCTTCACTTCCTAAGCCGGCAATCTCATTTGTGATGAGAGCAAGCCTAGAGTACATTTCAGCGACACCTTCACCATCCTTCATTTTGAACTTGTCAAGTTGACTTTGAAGCACATCCAACTTGGATTCCTTGACGGAGTCGGTACCTTCGTGCATATCAATCAAAGTGTCCCAAATTTCCTTTGCATTCTCAAGACGGCTGATTTTGTTGAATTCTTCGGGGCACAATCCGTTGAAGAGAATATCACAAGCTTGAGCATTGTATTGCAACATCTTCAACTCATCCGCGGTAGCTTCACGGTTTGGTTCTTTCCCATCAAAGAAGTCACCTTGCAAACCAACACACACAATAGCCCAAACGGCGGGGTTATGTCCAAGAATATGCATTTTCATTTTATGCTTCCAACTAGCAAAATTAGTACCATCAAAGTAAGGACCTCTACGGTGATAATTTCCCTCGCTAGACGCCATACTCTCCTAGGTTGTGAAACCAAGGCTATGACCACCAAAAGCTATGGAGATCAAAGCAAATGGAGACCAAAGCTCTGATACCACTTGTAGGATCGAAAGTATGTCTAGAGGGGGGGTGATTAGACTACTTGACCAAATAAAAACTTAACCTTTTCCCAATTTTAGTTCTTGGCAGATTTTAGCTATTGTAGGACAAGTCAAGCAATCATCACACAATTCAAGCAAGCATGCAAAGAGTATATTGGCAGCGGAAAGTAAAGCATGCAACTTGCAAGAATGTAAAGGGAAGGGTTTGGAGAATTCAAACGCAATTGGAGACACGGATGTTTTTCCCGTGGTTCGGATAGGTGGTGCTATCCTACATCCACGTTGATGGAGACTTCAACCCACGAAGGGTAACGGTTGCGCGAGTCCACGGAGGGCTCCACCCATGAAGGGTAATGGTTGCGCGAGTCCACGGAGGGCTCCACCCACGAAGGGTCCACGAAGAAGCAACCACCCACGAAGGGTCCACGAAGAAGCAACCTTGTCTATCCCACCATGGCCATCGCCCACGAAGGACTTGCCTCACTAGCGGTAGATCTTCACGAAGTAGGCGATCTCCTTGCCCTTACAAACTCCTTGGTTCAACTCCACAATCTTGTCGGAGGCTCCCAAGTGACACCTAGCCAATCTAGGAGACACCACTCTCCAAGAAGTAACAAATGGTGTGTTGATGATGAACTCCTTGCTCTTGTGCTTCAAATGATAGTCTCCCCAACACTCAACTCTCTCTCATAGGATTTGGATTTTGTGGAAAGAAGATTTGAGTGGAAAGCAACTTGGGGAAGGCTAGAGATCAAGATTCATATGGTAGGAATGGAATATCTTGGTCTCAACACATGAGTAGGTGGTTCTCTCTCAGAACATATGAGTTGGAATTGTGTATGTGTTCTGATGGCTCTCTCCACGAATGAAGAGGAGGTGGAGGGGTATATATAGCCTCCACACAAAATCCAACCGTTACACACAGTTTTCCAATCTCGGTGGGACCGAATCAACAAACTCGGTCGGACCGAAAAGGTAAACCTAGTGACCGTTAGAGATTTTCGGTGGGACTGACATGCAACTCGGTAGGACCGATATGGTTAGGGTTTGGGCATAACGTAATCTCGGTGAGACCGATTACACAAACTCGGTGAGACCGAGTTTGGTAATAAGCTAACCAGAGAGTTGGTCAGGCAAACTCGGTGGGACCGATTTGCTCTTTCGGTGAGACCGAAAAGTTACAAAAGGGAAACAAAGAGTTTACATTGCAATCTCGGTGGGACCGATTCGCTCTTTCGGTGAGACCGAAAAGTTACGAAAGGGAAACAGAGAGTTTGCAATCCCATCTCGGTGAGACCGAGATCCCTATCGGTAGAACCGAATTGCTAGGGTTTGGCAGTGGCTTATGACAAGTGAAACTCAGTGGCGCCGGATAGAAAGAATCGGTAGGACCGAGTTTGGCTTAGGGTTTAGGTCATATGTGGATATGGGAAAGTAGTTGAGGGTTTTGGAGCATATCACTAAGCACATGAAGCAAGAGGCTCATTAAGCAACACCTCATCCCTCCTTGATAGTATTGGCTTTTCCTAAAGACTCAATGTGATCTTGGATCACTAAAATATAAAATGAAGAGTCTTGAGCTTTTGAGCTTGACCCAATCCTTTGTCCTTAGCATTTTGAGGGTTCCACTTTCACATCCATGCCATGCCAATCATTGAGCTTTCCTGAAATAGTCATCTTGGAATAGCATTAGCTCAATGAGCTATATGTTGTTATGAATTACCAAAACCACCTAGGGATAGTTGCACTTTCACTCCTCGACGTCTTGCGCCTGAACTCCGTTGGGCATTGAGTACATGTCAATGAGAGCCTGAAAGAACAAAGAGCCAAAGGAGTACAGTTGACCATCAACAAGGTGTCACACAGTGAATCGGAAAGATATTTGGTAAAACAGAATCATACCTGCTCCGGCTGGCGCGAGTGGTCGAATGGAATCATCCTCCTAGACCCCCGGGGGTTGTCTTTGTTGCTGGTGATTCCCATCAGCCACTTCTCCAAGATGTCCTCACTGACGTCCTCCGGGTGGATCCGAGTGGAGTCCTCGAGTCCAGAGTACATCCACATCGGATGATCATGGGCCTGGAGCGGTTGGAAGCATCGACCGAGAAAGACCTCCAGCAGGTCCATCCCAGTCACCCCGTCGTGGACGAGTTGGACGACCCGCTCGACCAGCACCTTGACCTGCGCCTTCTCTTCGGGAACCACCTTCAAGGAGGAGGGCTTCTCCACTCGAGCCAGGGGAAGGGAAGGAAGTCCAGTCGACTGACCCGGGTTCGGTTGATACTTGCAGTAAAACAAAGTCGACTGCCAGCCGCGGACCGAGTCGGGAAGGATCATCGCCGGGAAGGTGCTCTTGTTCCTCATATGGATCCCCAGGCCCCCGCACATCTGGATCACGTGTGTCCTCTCATCACTCGGATTGGCCTTTTTGACTGACTGGGAGCGGCAGGTGAAGATATGTTTGAACAGGCCCCAGTGCGGTAGACAGCCCAAGAAATTTTCACACATTGACACAATGGCTGCCAGATAGACTATGGTGTTTGGAGTGAAGTGGTGGAGCTGAGCCCCAAAGAAGTTCAAAAAGCCCCGAAAGAAAGGATGGGGAGGCAAAGAAAATCCGCGATCGACGTGGGTGGCGAGGAGAACACACTCACCCTCCCTTGGCTGCGGCTCGGTCTCGTTCCCCGAGAGCCGTGCCGATTTGTGGGGGATCAGTCCCCCCTCCACCAGGTCATCGAGGTTGTCCTGGCTGATCGTCGAGCGGATCCAGTCGCCCTGGATCCAGCCCGGCGGTAGGCCGGATCTCGACAAGGATCCGCCCCGGCTAGTCCGCTTGCCCTTCGCCTTCGCGGTTGCCTTCTTCGCGCGCTCCAGCGCCACCGTCTTCTCTTTCCCCATGGCGGAGGATCGAGTTCGAGCGAGGGTCCGACGACGAGAGCAGAAGCGAGCGTGGGGGAGAGGTCGGAGAAAGAAGAAAAGAGAATGGGAGCGCAAGGTGCAGAGACCCGGTCTGGTGCCTTTTATAAGGTTATTCCCCGAGTGACTGACTGGTAGGCCCAGACGATCTAAACAAATCCCGCAACAGTCGCATGCGCAGTACGTGGCAAAAAAGGTGGCACAGAGATCGAGGAGACCTGCCTAATCTGTCCTGATTACCACGACCTCGCTCGTCTGGCGTGCTTCCCGAAATTCGAATCCCGCGAAATCCGTGGAGAGCAGAGCAACTGATCAGACCGAAAACATCCTCCACATTATCATTCGGAATTTTACCATGAAAGTTTACTCGAAAAAAACCAAGAATGGACCAAGGCGACTGAAAAAGAAGTTGACGTTGTCTCCTTAGTTCATGGCTCCAGAACAAGTTATACTCACAACACAAAGAATGAGTCGGAAGTGTTCTCAACTCCTTCCCCACTCAAACCCTGATCCATTCGAGGGCTAATGACGAAGCTATGTACCTAGGGTAGGGTCATGGATCTGTCCAAGTTACCCTCCCCAACGACATCTCTAAAAGAACCAGAAGCAATCGAAGAGAGATCATCATCCACTCGACCATGAAGCTATTTTCCACTCGACAGCTTTGAAGACACTCGACCATGCGAACAATCACTCGACCACCAGAAGATGTGAAGCCATTCACTCTACAACGGTCGGGATTTAAGTCATAGCTTTAATAATCATTTATAGCACTTTACTTCGGGCGTTACCAGTAACGCTCCTCCTTTATGAACATTGAACCCTGTGTAACGGAGGGGAGCTGGGGTCCTGGCGCACTCTATATAAGCCACCCCCCTCCTCCGGGACAAGGGTTCGCACCCTTTGTAATTCACACGCATATATCCAGTCGACCGCCTCCGGGCTCCGAGACGTAGGGTTGTTACTTCCTCCGAGAAGGGCCTGAACTCGTAAAACTCGCGTGTACAACTCCTCCATAGCTAGGATCTTGCCTCTACATTCCTACCCCCCTATTCTACTGTCAGGCTTAGAACCACGACATTATACTGCTACCTCTTGAGCATTGCATTGGTATTCCCCGAAGAGGAAGGGATGATGCAACAAAGTAGCGTAAGTATTTCCCTCCGTTTTTGAGAACCAAGGTATCAATCTAGTAGGAGGCTATGCGCCAGTCCCTCGTACCTGCACAAAACAAATAAATCCTCGCAACCAACGCATTGTCAATCCCTACACGGCAACTTACGAGAGTGAGATCTGATAGATATGATAAGATAACATTTTTGGTATTTTTGTGATAAAGATGCAAAGTAAAATAAAAGCAAAGTAAAAGCAAAGGAAATAACTAAGTATTGGGAGACTAATATGATGAAGATAGACCCAGGGGCCATAGGTTTCACTAGTGGCTTCTCTCGAGAGCATAAGTATTCTACGATGGGTGAACAAATTACTGTTGAGCAATTGACAGAATTGAGCATAGTTATGAGAATATCTAGGTATGATCATGTATATAGGCATCACGTCCGAGACAAGTAGACCGACTCCTTGCTGCATCTACTACTATTACTCCACTCATCGACCGCTATCCAGCATGCATCTAGAGTATTAAGTTAATGAAAATAGAGTAATACCTTAAGCAAGATGACATGATGTAGAGGGATAAACTCATGCAATAAGATGAAAACCCCATCTTGTTATCCTCGATGGCAACAATACAATACGTGCCTTGCTGCCCCTACTGTCACTGGGAAAGGACACCGCAAGATTGAACCCAAAGCTAAGCACTTCTCCCATTGCAAGAAAGATCAATCTAGTAGGCCAAACCAAACTGATAATTCGAAGAGACTTGCAAAGATAACCAATCATACATAAAAGAATTCAGAGAAGATTCAAATATTGTTCATAGATAGACTTGACCATAAACCCACAATTCATTGGTCTCAACAAACACACCGCAAAAAGAAGGTTACATCGAATAGTTCTCCACAAGAGAGGGGGAGAACATTGTATTGAGATCCAAAAAGAGAGAAGAAGCCATCTAGCTAATAACTATGGACCCGTAGGTCTGAGGTGAACTACTCACACTTCATCGGAGGGGCTATGGTGTTGATGTAGAAGCCCTCCGTGATCGATGCCCCCTCCAGTGGAGCTCCGGAACAGGCCCCAAGATGGGATCTCGTGGATACAGAAAGTTACAACAGTGGAATTAGGGTTTTGGCTCCGTATATGATCGTTTGGGGGTACGTAGGTATATATAGGAGGAAGGAGTACGTCGGTGGAGCAACAGGGGGCCCATGAGGGTGGAGGGCGCGCCTGGGGGGGGTAGGCGCGCCCCCTACCTTGTGGCCTCCTCTTTTGTGTCTTGACGTAGGGTCCAAGTCTCCTGGGTCTTGTTTGTTGAGAAAATCACGTTCCCAAAGGTTTTCCGTTTGGACTCCGCTTGATATTCCTTTTCTTCCAAACCCTAAAACAGGCAAAAAAACAGCAATTCTGGGTTGGGCCTCCGGTTAATAGGTTAATCCCAAAATAATATAAAAGTGGATAATAAAGCCCAATAATGTCTAAAACAGTAGATAATATAGCATGGAGCAATCAAAAGTTATAGATACGTTGGAGACGTATCAAGCATCCCCAAGCTTAATTCCTGCTTGTCCTCGAGTAGGTAAATGATAAAAATAGAATTTTTGATGCGGAGTGCTACTTGGCATAATTTCAATGTAATTCTTCTTAATTGTGGTATGAATATTCAGATTCGAAAGATTCAAGACAAAAGTTCATATTGACATAAAAATAATAATACTTCAAGCATACTAACTAAGCAATTATGTCTTCTCAAAATAACATGGCCAAAGAAAGTTCATCCCTACAAAATCATATAGTTTAGTCATGCTCCATTTTCATCACACAAGAATGCTCTCATCATGCACAACCCCAATGACAAGCCAAGCAATTGTTTCATACTTTAGTAATCTCAAACCTATAAACTTTCACGCAATATATGAGCGCGAGCCATGTACATAGCACTATGGGTGGAATATAATATAATGAGGGGGGTTATGTGGAGAAGATAAAAAGGAGAAAGTCTCACATCAACAAGGCTAATCAATGGGCCATGGAGATGCCCACCGATTGATGTTAATGCAAGGAGTAGGGATTGCCATGCAACGGATGCACTAGAGCTATAAATGTATGAAAGCTCAACAAAAGAAACTAAGTGGGTGTGCATCCAACTTGCTTGCTCACGAAGACCTAGGGCACTTGAGGAGGCCCATTGTTGGAATATACAAGCCAAGTTCTATAATGAAAATTCCCACTAGTATATGAAAGTGACAAAACAAGAGACTCTATATCATGAAGATTATGGTGCTACTTTGAAGCACAAGTGTGGCAAAGGATAGTAACATTGTCCCTTCTCTCTTTTTCTCTCATTTTTGGGCCTTCTCCTTTTTTTGTCCTTTCTCTTTTTCTTTTTTTATAATTCCTCACTTGGGACAATGCTCTAGAAAATGATGATCATCACACTTTTATTTATTTACAACTCAATGATTACAACTCGATACTAGAACAAAAGATGACTCTGTATGAATGCCTCCAGCGGTTTACCGGGATATGCAATGGACCAAGAGTGACATGTATGAAAGAATTATGAACGGTGGCTTTGCCACAAATACTATGTCAACTACATGATCATGCTAAGCAATATGACAATAATGAATGTGTCATGATGAACGGAATGGTGGAAAGTTGCATGGAAATATATCTCAGAATGGCTATGGGAATGCCATAATAGGTAGGTACGGTGGCTGTTGTGAGGAAGATATAAGGAGGTTTATGTGTGAAAGAGCGTATCATATCACGGGGTTTGGATGCACCAGCGAAGTTTGCGCCAACTCTCAATGTGAGAAAGGGCAATGCACGGTACTGAAGAGGCTAGCAAAGACGGAAGGGTGAGAGTGCGTATAATCCATGGACTCAACATTAGTCATAAAGAACTCACATACTTATTGCAAACATCTACAAGTCATCAAGAACCTCGGCACTACGTGCATGCTCCTAGGGGGATAGATTGGTAAGAAAAGACCATCGCTCATCCCCGACCACCACTCATAAGGAGGACAATCAAATAACACCTCATGTTTCAAATTTGTTACATAACGTTTACCATACGTGCATGCTACGGGACTTGCAAACTTCAACACAAGCATTTCTCAATTTCAGAACTACGCAACTAGCACGACTTTGATATTATTACCTCCATATCTCAAAACAATCATCAAGCATCAAACTTCTCTTAGTATTCAAAACACTCATAAGAAAATTTTACTAATCTTGAATACCTAGCATATTAGGATTTTAAGAAAATTACCATGCATTTAAGACTCTCAAAATGATCTAAGTGAGGCATGAGAGATCAATAGTTTCTATAAAACAAATCCACCACCATGCTCTAAAAGATATAAGTGAAGTACTAGAGCAAAACTATATAACTCAAAAGATATATGCGAAGCACATAGTATTCTAGCAAATTCCAAATCATGTATGGCTCTCTCAAAAGGTGTGTACAGCAAGGATGATTGTGGTAAACTAAAAATTGAAGACTCAAATCATACAAGATGCTCCAAGCAAAACACATATCATGTGGCGAATAAAAATATAGCTCCAAGTAAAGTTATCGATAGAAGTAGACGAAAGAGGGGATGCCTTCCGGGGCATCCCCAAGCTTTGGCTTTTAGGTGTCCTTAGATTATCTTGGGGGTGCCATGGGCATCCTCAAGCTTAGGCTCTTTGTCGGTGTCAAAACCGGCGGATCTCGGGTAGGGGGTCCCGAACTGTGCGTCTAGGCGGATGGTAACAGGAGACAAGGGACACGATGTTTTTACCCAGGTTCGGGCCCTCTCGATGGAGGTAAAACCCTACTCCTGCTTGATTAATATTGATGATATGGGTAGTACAAGAGTAGATCTACCACGAGATCAAGGAGGCTAAACCCTAGAAGCTAGCCTATGGTATGATTGTTGTTCGTCCTACGGACTAAAATCCTCCGGTTTATATAGACACCGGAGAGGCCTAGGGTTACACAGAGTCGGTTACAATGGTAGGAGATCTACATATCCGTATCGCCAAGCTTGCCTTCCACGCCAAGGAAAGTCCCTCCCAGACACGGGACGAAGTCTTCAATCTTGTATCTTCATAGTCTAGGAGTCCGGCCGAAGGTAGAGTCCAGCTATCCGGACACCCCCCTAATCCAGGACTCCCTCAGTAGCCCCTGAACCAGGCTTCAATGATGACGAGTCCGGCGTGCAGATTGTCTTCGGCATTGCAAGGCGGGTTCCTCCTCCAAGTACTTCAATGAAGATTTTGAACACAAAGGTAGTGTCTGGATTTGCAAAATAAGGTTCCACATATTGCCATAGAGAGAATAATATTTACACAAATCTAATCTGCTGACGTATTCCATAGCGTGACATCACACCACGGCCAAGTCTTTATTTGAATCGTTTTACTATCCCACCTCAGCACGTTTAGAGAGGCGGTTTCCTTCGCACGTCTTGTCAAAGCAGAGATCGTGTCCCCTTATTCCGGGATTCTCATCAATACGGGCGTGGGTAACCCAACCGCGCCATTGATTACGGCGCTTGGGAGATAAGCGAGTTTTACCAGGCTGGTGGGGACGCATAATCGCGTCCGCCCATATAAGGGGATAAGGATCCACCTTTTCATCCACGCCTTCTTCCTCCTTTGCCTATCCATTTCCGCGCACTCGAGCTCCAGCGCCCAAGTCCGCACACCCCACCTCAACCTTCTCCAGTCATGTCCAGAGCGGGAGGCAAGTGGATGGTCTCCTCTGTCACGGAGGGACACATCAAAAAACTGAGGAAGGCCGGATACTTGTCCAACGACATCACGCACCGGCTTCCCGAAGAGGGGCAGCTCATCCCCACCCCCGGGCCCCATGAGAGGGTGGTGTTCCTCCCCCATTTCCTCCACGGACTGGGTTTCCCTCTCCACCCATTTGTCCGGGGGCTCATGTTATACTATGGCCTGGATTTCCACGATCTGGCCCCGAACTTCGTCCTCAACATCTCGGCGTTTATCGTCGTGTGCGAGGCTTTCCTCTGCATCCGTCCCCATTTCAGCCTATGGCTCAAGACTTTCAATGTCAAGCCAAAGGTGGTGCGCGGCAACCAGGCGGAATGCGGAGGCGCCATGGTGGGCAAGATGCCCAATGTCCTATGGCTCGAGGCTCCTTCGTGGAGACCCTAAAGGGGTGGCAATTGGGGTGGTTTTACATCACCGAGCCACGTGACCCTGAATGGGTCGCAGCCCCCGAGTTCCGATCCGGACCCCCTACACGGCTCACCTCCTGGAAAGAGACGGGCCTGTCATGGGGTAAAAAGGAGAGCTGACCGGACTCCAAACATGCGTCCAAACCCTGGTGGACAAGAAGCTCAAACTTGTCAACGTAGTCTAGGTTATGCTCATCCGCCGGATCCTCCCGTGTCAACAACGAGCTTTCAACCTGTGGGAGTTCGACCCGGCACAGCACCGAACTCTGAGCAGGCTCTTCGACACGACGTACGAAGATGCCTGGAAGGTGCTTTTCAAGGGCGCCGAGGCCCCCGCATCCGCTACCGAGGATCGTGGATTCAGCATGCAGCGTCACGCTAGTGCGGTAAGCTGTTTTTACCTTTTACAGGGTATTAGTTTTTCATAGTTTGACTCCATGCGGGATCTAAGTTCCCTTACCTTTGACAGGATTGGCAGGAGACGTACGGACAGATCAACTGTCCGACTCCTTTGCCCGAAGGCCCAGCGGACGCTTGCTTGGCGAAGCTGCTGGTTCCGGCACCCTATGTGGTGCCGGAGAAGAAGGCCAAGAAGAAGGCCACGGGGACTCGAAAGAGTGCCCGGCGCCTGGAGGTGTCGGATTCATCATCTGACGACTCCAAGATGCACTCCTCCCGTGAAGACGAGGAGGAGGAAGAAGAGACCTCTCCCCCTCCAGCGGGGGGAGGGAAGAAAAGGAAGGCCGCCCCAACTGGGGAGGCCGAAGGGTCCAAGAAGGGGAAGACCCTTCCTCTGGACTACTCCACCAACGCCGACGACGGCAAAGAGCAGTGGCGGCACAGGGCCAAGCCCCTGGCGAGATTGTAAGTATTCGGACACCAGAGCAATTCATAGTGTTCCTTTCTTGCACAGCTCCTCCTTACGCCGAATATGACTATGCAGTCCGCCCAAGGCCAGGCTCGACGAGTCGTCGAGCGGCTCCCTGGATTCGTCGGATGTGAATTCACTTCCGCCCGCTACCTCCCCCCACCCTACGGACGATGCCGAGGTGTTGTCCCAACAGGTTCCAAGCCAGGAGGAGGTGGTCCTGGAGGCGCCGCAAGGCGACCTCCCGGACTCCAGGCGCAAAGGGGATAAAACCCCCAAGGGCTCCGAGTCCGGCCTTGAGCCGGACACCGCACCGGAACCTTCAACGGTTCCGGACTCCGATAGGCAGCCTCCTTCCAAGAGGAGCAAGCCTACCGAGCCGGTGACCTCCGTCCAACTGGAGGCACCGGACAATTTGCTGGAGGTGCTTAACGGCGCCTCCATCGACGAGGAGCATCGCACTATTATGAGTGCGGTGATCTAGAAGGTTCAGTCCGCCAAGAGCGGACTGACTGAAGCCTGTGCCAGCCTTCTAACAGGCTTTGAGGTAAGTAAAGAATATGTAAAAATATTACCGCATAGACAGTAGCCCCTGATGCTCTGTTCGGTGTTCAAAAAGAAAAGCTGAATAGAGGATCTAATAACATTCGCAGGAGTCTAACATAATCAAGTCAATATGCGTATGCAGGCTTCGCTGCTGGCCTCTGCCGCACTAACTGCGGAGGTGGATACGCTGAAGCAAAACCTCGCACGGTCCGAGAACGAGCTCGGCCATGCCAAGAGGCAACTCGAGGAGAAGGAAGGTAAGTAATACCTTGCGCAAGTATATAGAGAAGATGTGGTTGCAAAAAATGACAGGATCAACGTGCTATTATAGGGGCCACGACCGAGGTGGCAACCCTTAAGAAAGCGTTGTCCGAGGCCGAAAACAGAGCGGCCGCGGAGCGCATAGAGAGAGGGAAGCACGAGGCGCGGGTGGAGGAGGTGTAGAAAGAGCTCCAGGCTCTCGTGAAAAAACATGAGAGTTTGGAGCTTGACTCAAAGACGCAAGCGTCCGAGCTTGCGGCAGCCCTCGAAAGCGCGAAGTCTGCCAATGACGAAGCCCAGAAAGCCCTCCAAGAAATTGAAGCGATGAAGAAGATAGCGGCGGGTAAGGCATTCATTATGCAAAGCAAGCACGTGAAAGTGAATTACTTGTTACTTACCCAAGTCCGGAGCTCTCCAGGAGCATTCGCAGATTTGCCCCGCACTGCGTCTGATGCCGCCGCCTACTACCGAGCCGAGGAGGGGAGCTCGATGGAGAAGGTGTTCTGGTCTCAGTATGCTGAGGCCGAACATCTGGTGCCTTTGAGCGACCAGCTGAAGCAAATGGTCGAGCTCCACAAGGTGGTCGAACAGGCCATAAAGGGCCTCATAGTTCGGCTTTGGCCTGGAGAGGCTCTGCCTGGGAGCTACTTCGGGCTGGTGAGGCGGCTGGTCGATGCCTGTCCATGACTTGAAGTAATCAAGCGCTCCATCTGCATCGAAGGTGCCCGTAGGGCGCTTGCCCGTGCTAAAGTGCACTGGGGCAAGATGGATGCGGAGAAGCTGGTGAAGGACAGGCCGCCACCGGGCAAGGAGCATCGTGTCCCGGAAGCGTATTATGAGGGCGTCCTGAAGGGTGCCCGCCTTATAGCGGATGAATGCTCCAAATATTTAGTTTTTGAGTAAACTCGCATTTGTGATCCTGTACGCTGAAAACTTGTTCATATGCGCTAAGCAACGCTTTTGAATTTAAAATATTACCTTCTGTGCGGCCGTTTATCAAATTTGAGAGATGGCGAGTCGTCGGCTTCTGCCCACATGCCACGAGTGCTGGGGTGTTCGGGATAAACATGAGCGCTCTTTTTCCCATTCTTGGGTCCTTCGAGGGAGGCGCTCAACACAACGAACAAGGCAATCGGACTATAATGCTTGAACACTCTCACTTAGCCATAGAATTCTATAATTTTAAATTTCGTCGAAGCCCCTAGTGTTCGGAAGACCAAGTTCGGGGCGCTATGCACACCTAGGCCGGACAAAGCCGACTCCTCGCTCTAAGCGGCATAAGTCTTTAGGGACTCGAAAACCTCTCGAACAGCGACCAGCTCTCGCCTCATCATTACGGTCAGTTTTAGCTTTCTCTACTAAGGTGCTTAGCCCAGCTCAACTGTGGCACAATCGCAGTAGTTCTCCTAGTGCTACCTTAGCCGATATAACGGAACATAAGGTACCAAAACATAGGAGCCGGGCAAACCCAACTATTGACCCAAGACATGATTCGGAGCCGATGCATATAATGCTATAAGTTCGGGGTGCCGCACTTGTGAAAGTGTTCGGACTTCTCACACCGTATTGTGGGGTACTTAAGCCCCTGGCGTATTGGCCGTACCAAAGTGTACGGGTGCAACATGTCATTAATGAACATATATTTGTAAAAAAGAGTAATGCAATAATAGACGGAAGCTATGCATTGTTTATTTAAAAAGGTTGCGATCAAAGCAGAACGATACAAATAGTGCGATAAGCAAAAGATGGTACTATTTAACATGTCCTTTCCAGGATGAGCTGCGGAATGGTATGTGAAATAGGTATACTGCTCGTTATAGAGACCACCTTAGAGTTCCATAGTGCGGCGTAGCTTTCTGCTCCCCTGGTTGTTGTATCGTTTGTGCGGTAATTGTATTGCCGGACAGGCCTTCCGAAGAGTGGAGTCCTGAAAGTAAGAGAAAATGAAGAAGTCGGCAGCCCCTAGTGCGGTTTAAGCCGTGTTTCGGGCGTGCCATGATGGTGCCCCTCCCCCTTTGCCCATGGTATTTCCAGAGCGTAGTTATGTACGCGCAACACTGGTTTCGCAAGTTCGCGAGGGCTGGGGTTGGGGCCGCATTGCTACGCTTGCTCGGAATGTGCCAGGCGGTCTTGTTGTAGGTTACTCCGGGCGCGCTTGACGATGTCCAGACGTTTAATGGCCAGACTGGAGAATTGCCTTGAGAGGTTGTTTTGTACTTCCGCTGCGATAGCTGCCGTATGCTCCTCCGTTCGGAGAGAGCGTTCGGTGTTTCCATTGACCGTAATGACTCCTCGAGGGCCTGGCATCTTGAGCTTGAGGTATGCGTAGTGCAGCACTGCATTGAACTTGGCAAATGCGGTTCGCCCGAGCAGTGCGTGATAGCCACTGCGGAACGGGACTATGTCAAAGATTAACTCCTCGCTTCGGAAATTATCCGGAGATCCGAAGACCACTTCAAGTGTAACTGAGCCTGTACAGTTGGCCTCTACACCTGGTATGACGCCTTTAAAGGTCGTTTTAGTGGGTTTAATCCTCGAGGGATCGATGCCCATTTTCCGCACTGTATCCTGGTAAAGCAGGTTCAGGCTGCTGCCGCCGTCCATAAGGACTCTAGTGAGGTGAAATCCGTCAATAATTGGGTCTAGAACCGATGTCTACTACACAACCTTCTTCTTGTAGACGTTGTTGGGCCTCCAAGTGCAGAGGTTTGTAGGACAGTAGCAAATTTCCCTCAAGTGGATGACCTAAGGTTTATCAATCCGTAGGAGGCGTAGGATGAAGATGGTCTCTCTCAAGCAACCCTGCAACCAAATAACAAAGAGTCTCTTGTGTACCCAACACACCCAATACAATGGTAAATTGTATAGGTGCACTAGTTCGGCGAAGAGATGGTGATACAAGTGCATTATGGATGGTAGATAAAGGTATTTGTAATCTGAAAATATAAAAACAGCAAGGTAACAAATGATAAAGGTATTTGTAATCTGAAAATATAAAAACAGCAAGTGTAAGTCCTCTCAACAATACTAACATAATTGGATCATAAAATTATCCCTCAACATGCAACAAAGAGTCACTCCAAAGTCACTACTAGCGGAGAACGAACGAAGAGATTATGGTAGGGTACGAAACCACCTCAAAGTTATTCTTTCCAATCAATCCGTTTGGCTATTCCTATAAGTGTGAAAAACAGCCCTAGAGTTCGTACTAGAATAACACCTTAAGATACAAATCAACCAAAACCCTAATGTCACCTAGATACTTCAATGTCACCTCAAGTATCCGTGGGCATGATTATACGATATGCATCACACAATCTCAATTCATCTATTCAACCAACACAAAGAACCTCAAAGAGTGCCCCAAAGTTTCTACCGGAGAATCACGACGAAAACGTGTGCCAACCCCTATGCATAGGTTCCCAATGTCACGAAACCCGCAAGTTGGTCACCAAAACGTACATCAAGTGGCACGTGGTATCCCATTGTCACCACAGATATCCACGGCAAGACATACATCAAGTGTTCTCAAGTCTTTAAAGACTCAATCCGATAAGATTACTTCAAAGGGGAAACTCGATTCATTACAAGAGAGAAGAGGGGGGGAGAAACATCATAGGATCCAAATATAATAGCAAAGCTCATGATACATCAAGATCGTATCATCTCAAGAACACGAGAGAGAGAGAGAGATCAAACACATAGCTACTGGTACATACCCTTAGCCCCGAGGGAGAACTACTCCCTCCTCGTCATGGAGAGCACCGGGATGATGAAGATGGCCATCGGAGAAGGATTGCCCCCTCCGGCAGGGTGCCGGAACGGGTCTAGATTGAGTTTCGGTGGCTACGGAGGCTTCTGGCAGCGGAACTCCCGATCTATGTTGCTCTCGGATGTTTTTAGGGTATATGGAGATATATAGGCGGAAGAAGTACGTCGGTGGAGCTCCGAGGGGCCCACGAGGCAGGGGGCGCGCCCAGGGGGCACCCTCCACCCTCGTGACCTCCCCGGAAACTTCTTGGAGTAGGTTCCAAGTCTCCTGGATCACGTTCGGTGAGAAGATCACGTTCCCGAAGGTTTCATTCCGTTTGGACTCCGTTTGATATTCGGTTTCCTCGAAATACTGAAATAGGCAAAAAACAGCAATTCTGGGCTGGGCCTCCGGTTAATAGGTTAGTCCCAAAAATAATATAAAAGTGGAAAATAAAGCCCAATATAGTCCAAAACAGTAGATAAAGTAGCATGGAGCAATCAAAAATTATAGATACGTTGGAGACGTATCAGGCATCCCCAAGCTTAATTCCTGCTCGTCCTCGAGTAGGTAAATGATAAAAAGAGAATTTTTGATGCGGAGTGATACTTTGGCATAATTTCAATGTAAATCTTCTTAATCATGGTATGAATATTCAGATCCGAAAGGTTCAAGACAAAAGTTCATATTGACATAAAAATGATAATACTTCAAGCATACTAATCAAACAATTATGTCATCTCAAAATAACATGGCCAAAGGAAGTTCATCCCTACAAAATCATATAGTTAGGTTATGCTTCATTTTCGTCACACAAAGATGTTCCCAACTTCTATACCCCCGATGACAAGCCAAGCAATTGTTTCATACTCAAATAATCTAAAACTTTTTCAACCTTCACGCAATACATGAGCGCGAGCCATGGACATAGCACTATGGGTGGTATAAAATATGATGATGGGGATTGTGTGGAGAAGACAAAAAAGGAGAAAGTATCACATCAACGAGGCTAATCAATGAGCTATGGAGATGCCCATCAATTGATGTTAATGCAAGGAGTAGGGATTGCCATGCAACGGATGCACTAGAGCTAAGAATGCTCAACAAGAGAAACTAAGTGGGTGTGCATCCAACTTGCTTGCTCACAAAGACCTAGGGCACTTGAGGAGGCCCATTGTTGGAATATACAAGCCAAGTTCTATAATGAAAAAATCCCACTAGTATATGAAAGTGATAACATGAGAGACTCTCTACTATGAAGATTATGGTGCTACTTTGAAGCACAAGTGTGGTAAAAGGATAGTAACATTGTCCCTTCTCTCTTTTTCTCTCATTTTTTTATTTGGCCTTCTCCTTTTTTATGGCCTTTCTCTTTTTTGGGGGGGCCTTCTCTTTTTTTATGGCCTTTCTCTTTTTTTGGGCCTTCTCTTTTTTTATGGCCTTTCTCTTTTTTTTATTCCTCACTTGGGACAATGCTCTAATAATGATGATTATCACACTTCTATTTATTTACAACTCAATGATTACAACTCGATACTAGAACAAAGTATGACCCTATATGAATGCCTCCGGCGGTGTACCGGGATTGCGATGAATCAAGTGTGACATATATGAAAAATTATGAACGGTGGCTTTGCCAAAAATACGTGTCAACTACATGATCATGCAAACCAATATGACAATGATGAATGTGTCATGATGAACGGAATGATGGAAAGTTGCATGGCAATATATCTCGAAATGGCTATGGAAATGCCATGATAGGTAGGTATGGTGGCTGTTTTGAGGAAGATATAGGGAGGTTTATGTGTGAAAGAGCGTATCATATCACGGTGTTTGGATGCACCGGCAAAGTTTGCACCAACTCTCAATGTGAGAAAGGGCAATGCACGGTACCGAAGAGGCTAGCAAATGGCGGAAAGGTAAAAAGTGTGTATAATCCATGGACTCAACATTAGTCAAAAGAACTCATATACTTATTGCAAAAATTTAGAAGTCATCAAAAATCAAGTACTACGCGCATGATCCTAGGGGGATAGATTGGTAGGAAAAGACCATCGCTCGTCCCCGACCGCCACTCATAAGGATGCACAAGCCAGGTACACTTCATGTTTCAAATTTGTTACACAACTTTAACCATATGTGCATGCTACGGGACTTGCTAACTTCAACACAAGTATTTCTCAAATTCACAACTACTCAACTAGCACGACTATGATATTATCACCTCCATATCTCAAAACAATTATCAAGCATCAAACTTATCTTAGTATTCAACCCACTAAAAAGAAAGTTTCACATATCTTGAATACCAAGTATATTAACATTAAGCAAATTACCATGCTATTAACGACTCTCAAAATAATCTAAGTTAAGCATGAGAGATCAAGTTTCTTTAAAATAAAACTACCACCATGCTCTAAAAGATATAAGTGGAGCACTAGAGCAAATGACAAACTACTCTGAAAGATATAAGTGAAGATCAATGAGTAGTCGAATAATTATGCAACTATGTGAAGACTCTCTAACATTTAATAATTTCAGATCTTGGTAATTTATTCAAACATCAAGCAAAGCAAAATAAAATGACATCTAAGAATATCAAACATCATGTGAAGAAGCAAAAACATAGGATCAACCGGTACTAACCGATAATTGTTGAAGAAGAAAGGTGGGATGCCAACCGGGGCATCCCCAAGCTTAGATGCTTGAGAATTCTTGAAATATTATCTTGGGGTGCCTTGGGCATCCCCAAGCTTGAGCTTTTGTGTCTCCTTAATTCCTCTCATATCACGGTCTCCCTAAATCTCAAAAGCGATGACCGAAGACGAAAGAGGGGATGCCTTCCGGGGCATCCCCAAGCTTAGGCTCTTGGTTGTCCTTGAATATTACCTTGGGGTGCCTTGGGCATCCCCAAGATTAGGCTCTTTCCACTCCTTATTCCATAATCCATCGAATCT
Source organism: Triticum aestivum (assembly GCF_018294505.1). Classification (NCBI taxonomy): domain Eukaryota; kingdom Viridiplantae; phylum Streptophyta; class Magnoliopsida; order Poales; family Poaceae; genus Triticum; species Triticum aestivum. The sequence goes on along the minus strand of NC_057800.1, from coordinate 637,161,776 downwards.
TTACCCAAAACTTGAGAACTTCACAACACAAAACTTAAAGTAGAAAACTCGTGAGCTCCGTTAGTATAAGAAAATAAATCACCACTTAAAGGTACTATAATGAACTCATTCTTTATTTGTATTGGTGTTAAACCTACTGTATTCCAACTTCTCTATGGTTTATAAACTATTTTACTAGCCATAGATTCATCAAAATAAGTAAACAACACATGAAAAACAGAATCTGTCAAAAACAGAACAGTCTGTAGTAATCTGGATCAAACGCATACTTCTGGAACTCATAAAATTATCAAATAAATTTCTGGACCTGATTAATTTACTATTAATCATCTTCAAAAAGAATTAACTAAATAGCACTCTCCAAATAAAAATGGCAGCAATTCTCGTGAGCGCTGAAGTTTCTATTTTTGACAGCATGATCAACAAGACTTTCCCCAAATCTTCCCAAAGGTTCTACTTGGCACAAACACTAATTAAAAGCATAAAACACATCTAAACAGAGGCTAGATGAATTATTTATTACTAAACAGGAACAAAAAGCAAGGAACAAAAATAAAATTGGGTTGCCTCCCAACAAGCGCTATCGTTTAACGCCCCTAGCTAGGCATGATGATTTCAATGATGCTCACATAAAAGATAAGAATTGTAACATAAAGAGAGAATCATGAAGAATATGACTAGCACATTTAAGTATAACCCACTTCCTATGCATAGGTATTTTGTGAGCAAACAACTTATGGGGAACAATAATCAACTAGCATAGGAAGGTAAAACAAGCATAGCTGCAAAATTTTAAGCACATAGAGAGGAAACTTGATATTATTGGAATTCCTACAAGCATATATTCCTCCCTCATAATAATTTTCAGTAGCATCATGAATGAATTCAACAATATAACCAGCACCTAAAGAATTCTTTTCATGATCTGCAAGCATAGAAAATTTACTACTCTCCACATATGCAAAATTCTTCTCATTCGGAATAGTGGGAGTATCATAGGAAAGTCGAATACTATAAATTGTTTCCATATTAAAAGAGTAATGTTCAGAGAAGGGGTAATCATAATCATGACAAGTTTTATAAACATAATCATCACTACTTTTTATAGCATAAGTTTCATCACAATAATCATCATAAGTAGCAACTTCGTTCTCATCATAATCACTTTGCATATCAAAACATGGAAGGCTAAAAATATCATCATTATTAAACATAGAATCCCCAAGCTTGGGACAGACATTAATTGCATAAAATATATTCTCAAATATGTCATCCTCATCAAACATAGCTTCCCCAAGCTTGGGCCTTTTCGTATCATAAGCATAATCACTCTCATCATTAATAGCGTGGATAGCACCAATAGTATAGCAATTATTATATTCTTCCAAGCATGTTCCAAAAAGATTTTCAAGATCATAAGAAGTATCATTATCTTCCCAATCATAATCATCACAACAAGCAATAGGCATAACGAGATCATTATCAAGTGTATCATCTTCATTTTCATGAGGCACAGCAATAATAGGAGCAACTTTATTTGGGAGAGATACCTTTTTACCTCTCTTCCTTTTTCTTTTCTTCTTCTTTACCACATCGTGTGTGGGTTCAATCCTCTTTTTGGAGCTCCTTATTAATGAGATTGGTTGAATAGGAGGCTCCTCCTCGTTGCCTGATTCATCATAAGAGATAATAGGAGGATATTGGGAATCTCTTCCCTTTCATTAGTATTCTCTTCATCTTCTATTTGTTTCCTTTTCTTTATGTAGTTGGCAATATAAGGATTTTCAATGCAATTCACCGCACAATACATATAAATATTCTCTAGATCAAAATCAAGAACTCTATCAAGATTAAACTTTGGAATACCCTCAGTTATACGTTTCATTTCTTCATAACCCAAAAGAAGGCTAAGCTCTTTATGATGCTCAAGGGTAATCAAATTATCACAATGTTTGGACACGACTTGATCATGAAACAAATAGCATTGGAGCTTTAAATGACCATGTTCATTGCAAAGTTCACAAGGGGCACGAAAAATATTGAATCTTTCAGCACATTCATCTAGACTTTCTTGCAACAATTTAGTTTCTAAGTACTTATGCCTCTTACAATATCTATCTTCCCTATTCGGTGTGTACTTGCAAACCCAATCTACTCCACAAAAATTGACATGTTTATAGGAGGTATTTTCATCATAACTAGTGCAATCATCATTAGCATCATGGATATTCAAAGAATTCGTACTAACAACATTGCAATCATGCTCATCATTCAAAGATTTAGTGCCAAACATTTTGTAGATTTCTTCTTCTAGCACTTGAGCACAATTATCCTTTCCATCATACTCACGAAAGATATTAAAAAGGTGAAGCGTATGAGACAAACTCAATTCCATTTTTTTGTAATTTTCTTTTATAAACTAAACTAGTGATAAAACAAGAAACTAAAACACTAGTTTGAAAGATCTAAAGATATACCTTCAAGCACTCACCTCCCCGGCAACGGCGCCAGAAAAGAGCTTGATGTCTACTACACAACCTTCTTCTTGTAGACGTTGTTGGGCCTCCAAGTGCAGAGGTTTGTAGGACAATAGCAAATTTCCCTCAAGTGGATGACCTAAGGTTTATCAATCCGTGGGAGGCGTAGGATGAAGATGGTCTCTCTCAAGCAACCCTGCAACCAAATAACGAAGAGTCTCTTGTGTCCCCAACACACCCAATACAATGGTAAATTGTATAGGTGCACTAGTTCGGCGAAGAGATGGTGATACAAGTGCATTATGGATGGTAGATAAAGGTATTTGTAATCTGAAAATATAAAAACAGCAAGGTAACTAATGATAAAAGTGAGCGTAAACGGTATTGCAATGATAGGAAATAAGGCCTAGGGTTCATACTTTCACTAGTGTAAGTCCTCTCAACAATACTAACATAATTGGATCATAAAATTATCCCTCAACATGCAACAAAGAGTCACTCCAAAGTCACTAATAGCGGAGAATGAACAAAGAGATTATGGTAGGGTACGAAACCACCTCAAAGTTATTCTTTCCAATCAATCCGTTGGGCTATTCCTATAAGTGTGACAAACAGCCCTAGAGTTCGTACTAGAATAACACCTTAAGATACAAATCAACCAAAACCCTAATGTCACCTAGATACTTCAATGTCACCTCAAGTATCCGTGGGCATGATTATACGATATGCATCACACAATCTCAATTCATCTATTCAACCAACACAAAGAACCTCAAAGAGTGCCCCAAAGTTTCTACCAGAGAATCACGACGAAAACGTGTGCCAACCCCTATGCATAGGTTCCCAATGTCATGAAACCCGCAAGTTGGTCACCAAAACGTACATCAAGTGGCACGTGGTATCCCATTGTCACCACAGATATCCACGGCAAGACATACATCAAGTTTTCTCAAGTCTTTAAAGACTCAATCCGATAAGATTACTTCAAAGGGGAAACTTGATTCATTACAAGAGAGAAGAGGGGGGAAGAAACATCATAGGATCCAAATATAATAGCAAAGCTCGCGATACATCAAGATCGTATCATCTCAAGAACACGAGAGAGAGAGAGAGAGAGATCAAACACATAGCTACTGGTACATACCCTCAGCCCCGAGGGAGAACTACTCCCTCCTCGTCATGGAGAGCACCAGGATGATGAAGATGGCCACCGGAGAAGGATTGCCCCCTCCGGCAGGGTGCCGGAATGGGTCTAGATTGAGTTTTGGTGGCTACGGAGGCTTCTGGCGGCGAAACTCCCGATCTATGTTGCTCTCGGATGTTTTTAGGGTATATGGAGATATATAGGCGGAAGAAGTACGTCGGTGGAGCTCCGAGGGGCCCACGAGGTAGGGGGCGCGCCCAGGGGGGCGCGCCCTCCACCCTCGTGACCTCCCCAGAAACTTCTTGGAGTAGGGTCCAAGTCTCCTGGATCACGTTCGGTGAGAAGATCACGTTCCCGAAGGTTTCATTCCATTTGGACTCTGTTTGATATTTTGTTTCCTCGAAATACTGAAATACGCAAAAAAACAGCAATTCTGGGCTGGGCCTCCGGTTAATAGGTTAGTCCCAAAAATAATATAAAAGTGGAAAATAAAGCCCAATATAGTCCAAAACAATAGATAAAGTAGCATGGAGCAATCAAAAATTATAGATACGTTGGAGACATATCAAGAACCAATGCGGCGAATCCGGCATGACGGATGCTAGTGGGGTGGTCCCTTCGATCAAAAGTGATCGTGCAGGAAGACCATGGGTTGAACTTTGGGGCGACTCGCTCTACGCGTATACGTCCCTTAGCGCACGCTTCCGCTCCCTCTTGGGGACGTGGGTTGCGTATATCATGTTCACCGTCCGCACTTGTGGGGGAAAACCTTTCTGTCCACTGTTGTTCGGTGGCCGGGGCTCCTCCTCGTCATCGCTATGCAGCCCCTTGTCTCTGCTTTCGGCATTTAACTTGCCTTCCTGCTTGAACACCCAACAATCCCTATTGGTGTGATTGGCTAGTTTTTCGGGGGTGCCATGTATCTGCCATGAGCGGTCGAGTATTCGGTCCAAACTGGACAGGACCGGAGTATTTCTTTTGAATGGCTTTTTCCGCTGACCGGGTTTACAGCCTCTGAATCCGGCATTAACTTCCATATCCTCAGCATTGTCGCCATTAATGCGGCGCTTTTGCTTGTTGCGACGAGACCTGCCACTGCTGTCCTTGGTATCCGAATTACCAGGGCTCTTGGTCATGTTATTGCTGTGAGCTAGCCAACTGTCTTCTCCCGCGCAAAAGCGGGTCATAAGTGTCATGAGGGCTGCCATAGATTTCGGCTTTTCCCGTCCTAGGTGCCGTGCAAGCCACTCGTCGCGGATGTTATGCTTGAAGGCTGCTAGGGCCTCTCTGTCCGGACAGTCGACGATTTGATTTTTCTTGGTTAGGAACCGTGTCCAGAATTTTCTGGCCGATTCCTCTGGCTGCTGAATTATGTGGCTTAGGTCATCGGCGTCTGGTGGTCGCACATAAGTGCCCTGGAAATTGTCGAGGAATGTGGCTTCCAGGTCCTCCCAACAACCAATTGATTCTGCTGGCAAGCTGTTAAGCCAATGCCGAGCTGGTCCTTTAAGCTTGAGTGGGAGGTATTTGATGGCGTGTAGGTCATCACCGCGGGCCATGTGGATATGAAGGAGATAGTCCTCGATCCATACCGCAGGATCTGTTGTGCCATCATATGATTCGATGTTCACGGGTTTGAAACCCTCGGGGATTTGATGATCCATTACTTCATCTGTGAAGCATAGTGGGTGTGCGGCGCCTCTGTATTGGGCTATATCACGACACAGCTCAAACGAGCTTTGTCTACTGTGTTCGGCCCGGCCGGATTTACTGTATCCGGAGTGACGATTACCGTCTCGTGCCATGGGGCGCCCACGCGATCCGTAGATCGATCTTGTTTGCCTTGCCTTGTCCTCCAATATATCTCGCAGGTCTGGCGCATTTTCCCGTGCCTTGGTATTTTTTGACCGGCGCCGGGGTGCGGCTTGAGTGGAGGGCCGAGAGGCCTCTCTGTCGCGGCCACGGGGTGGCCGGTCAGCCGCATCATGCGCTGGTGATGTAGGTTTAGGTGCTTCCTCCTCTAATCGGGGTAGCAACCCGCGCTTTGGGTAGCTCTTGGAGGGGCGTTCGAGTTCATACTCTTCGGCCGCAAGGACTTTAGTCCATCTGTCGGCTAGCAAATCTTGATTAGCTCTAAGTTGTTGCTGTTTTTTCTTGAGGCTGCTCGCCGTGGCCATAAGCCTGCGTTTGAAACGCTATTGTTCGACGGGATCCTCCGGCATGACAAATTCGTCGTCGTCGAGGCTTGCCTCGTCTTCGGAGGGAGGCATATAATTATCGTCCTTGACCTCTCTGTCTACCGCTCTCTCATGAGGGCTGGCTTCTCCAACCTCCTGTGCCGAATCTTGCTGGAGGTGGTTGTCTTTGGCACTGTCCGGGGTGTCATTATCTCCCGTGCCGGAATCACCATTTTTGCCTTGGCGGGATTTAGAGCGGCGCCGCTGACGCCGGCGCTTAGGCTGCTTCTTGGAGGAGTCATCCTCCGCTGTTCCATTGCCATTGCCTTCTTTTGGGGTGTCCACCATGTATATATCATATGACGAGGTGGCTTTCCAGTGCCCTATAGGCGCTGGTTCTTGATCGTCTCCTGCATCGGCGTCCATACCGTTGATGTCTTCGGAGTCGAAGTCGAGCATGTCGGTTAAATCATCGACAGTGGCTACGAAGTGGGTGGTGGGTGGGCTTTGAATTTCTTCATCATCCGCATCCCAACCTTGCTGACCATAGTCCGGCCAGGGCTCTCCTGATAAAGAGAGAGACTTTAGTAAATTCAGAATATCGCCGAAGGGCGAGTGCTGAAAGATGTCTGCGGCGGTGAACTCCATGATCGGCGCCCAATCGGGTTCGATCGGTAGGGGCGCGGAGGGCTCGGAGTCTGGAGAGGAGTCCGGCTCCTTGGAGTCACGGGCTTCGCAGAGAGTAGGGCTGGTGTTCGGCTCGATCGCCATAGAGATTGCAGCCCCCGAGGCGGTGTCCAACCACCCATCCTCGATTGGCGCAGTTGGCTCCAAATTAAGGGTCGAAGCTGATGCGGGTGCGGCCTCCAGGGCACTGTTCGGCGGCAGAGCTAGATCATGCCCATCGTGATGGTGCGGCGCGCTCGGCTGTGGCTAGAATCCGTCGAAGATCAAGTCTCCGCGGAGGTCGGCCGTGTAGCTCAAACTTCCAAATCTGACCTGATGGCCAGGGGCGTAGCTTTCGATCTGCTCCAGATGGCCAAGCAAATTGGCCCACAGTGCAAAGCTGCCAAATACGAAGATCTGTCTGGGGAGAAAAGTCTCACCCTGGATCGCATCATCGTTGATGATCGGAGGAACCATCGGGCCTAAAAGTGACGACACAGAGGAACTCTCAATGAAAGCACCAATGTCGGTGTCAAAACCGGCGGATCTCGGGTAGGGGGTCCCGAACTATGCGTCTAGGTGGATGGTAACAGGAGACAAGGGACACGATGTTTTTACCCAGGTTCGGGCCCTCTCTATGGAGGTAAAACCCTACTCCTGCTTGATTAATATTGATGATATGGGTAGTACAAGAGTAGATCTACCACGAGATCAAGGAGGCTAAACCCTAGAAGCTAGCCTGTGATATGATTGTTGTTCGTCCTACGGACTAAAACCCTCTGGTTTATATAGACACCGGAGAGGGCTAGGGTTACACAGAGTCGGTTACAATGGTAGGAGTTCTACATATCCATATCGCCAAGCTTGCCTTCCACGCCAAGGAAAGTCCCTTCCGGACACGGGACGAAGTCTTCAATCTTGTATCTTCATAGTCCAGGAGTCCGGCTGAAGGTATAGTCCGGCTATCCGGACACCCCCCTAATCTAGGACTCCCTCACTCTTGCCACTCCTTGTTCCATAATCCATCAAATCTTTACCCAAAACTTGAAAACTTCACAACACAAAACTCAAAGTACAAAATCTCGTGAGCTCCGTTAGCGAAAGAAAACAAAAGACGACTTCAACGTACTGTAATGAACTCATTCTTTATTTATATTTGTGTTAAACCTACTGTATTCCAACTTCTCTATGGTTTATAAACTATTTTACTAGCCATAGATTCATCAAAATAAACAAACAACACACGAAAAACAGAATCTGTCAAAAACAGAACAGTCTGTAGTAATTTCTAGCTAGCGGAAGATATGGAACCCCAAAAATTCTAAAATAAATTTCTGGACGTTAGTAATTTATCTATTAATCATCTTCAAAAGGAATTAACTAAATATCACTTTCCAAATAAAAATGGCAGCAGTTCTCGTGAGCACTAAAGTTTCTGTTTTTTTATAGCAAGTGTAACAAGACTTTCCCCAAGTCTTCCCAACGGTTCTACTTGGCACAAACACTAATTAAACACAAAAAACACAGCCAAAATAGAGGCTAGATAATTTATTTATTACTAAACAGGAGCAAAAAGCAAGGAATAAAAATAAAATTGGGTTGCCTCCCAACAAGCGCTACCGTTTAACGCCCCTAGCTAGGCATAATAAGCAAGGATAGATCTAGGTATTGCCATCTTTGGTAGGCAATCCATAAGTGGCTCTCATAATAGATTCATAAGGTAATTTAATTTTCTTTCTAGGAAAGTGTTCCATGCCTTTCCTTAATGGAAATTGAAATCTAATATTTCCTTCCTTCATATAAATAATTGCACCAATCGTTCTAAGGAAAGGTCTACCAAGAATAATAGGACATGAAGGATTGCAATCCATGTCAAGAACAATAAAATATACGGGCACATAATTCCTATTTGAAACAATAAGAACATCATTAATTCTTCCCATAGGTTTCTTAATAGTGGAATCCGCAAGGTCCAAGTTTAAAGAGCAATCATCAAAATCACGAAAACCTAACAAATCACACAAAGTCTTTGGAATCGTGGAAACACTAGCACCCAAATCACATAAAGCATAGCATTCATGATCTTTAATTTTAATTTTAATAGTTGGTTCCCACTCATCATAAAGTTTTCTAGGGATAGAAACTTCCAATTCAAGTTTTTCTTCATAAGATTGCATCAAGGCATCAACGATATGTTTAGTAAACGCTTTATTTTGACTGTAAGCGTGAGGAGAATTTAGCACGGATTGCAACAAGGAAATACAATCAATCAAAGAGCAATTCTCATAGTTAAATTCCTTGAAATCCATAATAGTGGGTTTAGCAAAATCTAGGGTTTTAATTTCTTCAATCCCACTTTTATCAATTTTAGCATCAAGATCAAAAAATTCTGAATTCTTGGAACGCCTTCTATGTAAAGGTGGATCATATTCAGTCCCATCATTATCAAGATTCATATTTAAAAACAAAGATTTAATAGGGGACACATCAATAACTTTTAGATCTTCATCTTTATTTTCATAGGAACTAGAAGAACACGCTCTTATAAAGGCATCTTTCTTAGCACGCATCCTAGCGGTTCTTTCTTTGCACTCATCAATGGAAATTCTCATGGCTTTGAGAGACTCATTGATATCATGCTTAGGTGGAATAGATCTAAGTTTCAAAGAATCAACATCAAGAAAAATTCTATCAACGTTCCTAGCCAACTCATCAATCTTAAGCAATTTTTCTTCAATCAAAGCATTGAAATTCTTTTGCGAAGTAATAAATTCTTTAATATTAGATTCAATATCAGAGGCCATCTTATTATAATTTCCATAATAATTTTTGTAGGAATTACCATAATTATTAGAGGGATTACTAGGATAAGGCCTAGGATTAAAATTTCCTCTATACGCGTTGTTACCAAAATTGTTCCTACCAACAAAATTCACATCCATAGACTCATTATTATTATCAATCAAAGTAGACAAGGGCATATCATTAGGATCAGAAGAAACACTCTTACTAGCAAATAATTTCATAAGTTCATCCATCTTTCCACTCAAAACATTATTTTCTTCTATCGCATGCACCTTTTTATTAGTAGATCTTTCAGTATGCCATTGAGAATAATTAACCATAATATTATCTAGGAGTTTAGTAGCTTCTCCTAAAGTGATTTCCATAAAAATGCCTCCCGTGGCTGGATCTAAAAGATTTCTAGAAGCAAAATTCAATCCGGCATAAATTTTTTGTATAATCATCCACAAATTTAAACCATGAGTAGGGCAATTACGTATCATTAGTTTCATTCTCTCCCAAGATTGTGCAACATGTTCATGATCAAGTTGCTTAAAATTCATAATATCGTTTCTAAGAGAGATGATCTTAGCGGGAGGAAAATACTTAGAGATAAAAGCATCTTTGCACTTGTTCCATGAATCAATACTATTTTTAGGCAAAGACGAAAACCAAGCTTTAGCATGATCTCTAAGCGAAAAAGGGAATAGGTTCAATTTAACAATATCATTATCCACATCTTTCTTCTTTTGCATATCACACAAATCAACAAAGCTATTTAGATGGGTAGCGACATCTTCACTAGGAAGGCCGGAAAATGGATCTTTCATGACAAGATTCAGCAAAGCAGTATTAATTTCACAAGATTAAGCATCGGTAAGAGGAGCAATCGGAGTGCTAATAAAATCATTATTATTGGTATTGGTGAAGTCACACAATTTAGTGTTATCTTGAGCCATCGTGACAAGCAAGCAAACCAACACACAAGCAAATAAAAAGCAAGCCGGCAAAAAGAGGGAAATAGAGAAAGAGAGGGAGGATAGAGAGAGAGAGGGCGAATAAAACGGCAAGGGTGAAGTGGGGGAGAGGAAAATGAGAGGCAAATGGCAAATAATGTAATGCGGGAGATAAGGGTATGTGATGGGTACTTGGTATATTGACTTTTGCATAGATCTCCCCGGCAACGGTGCCAGAAATCCTTCTTGCTACCTCTTGAGCACTGCGTTGGTTTCCCCCGAAGAGGAAGGGATGATGCAGCAAAGTAGCGTAAGTATTTCCCTCAGTTTTTGAGAACCAAGGTATCAGTCCAGTAGGAGGCTACGCACCAGTCCCTCGTACCTGCACAAAACAAATAAATCCTCGCAACCAACGCGATAAGGGATTGTCAATCCCTACACGGCCACTTACGAGAGTGAGATCTGATAGATATGATAACATAATATTTTTGGTATTTTTGTGATAAAGATGCAAAGTAAAATAAAAGCAAAGTAAAAATCTAAGGATATAACTAACTATTGGGAGATTAATATGATGAAGATAGACCCGGGGGCCATAGGTTTCACTAGTGGCTTCTCTCGAGAGCATAAGTATTCTACGGTGGGTGAACAAATTACTGTTGAGCAATTGACAGAATTGAGCATAGTTATGAGAATATCTAGGTATGATCATGTATATAGGCATCACGTCCGAGACAAGTAGACCGACTCCTGCCTGCATCTACTACTATTACTCCACTCATCGACCGCTATCCAGCATGCATCTAGAGTATTAAGTTAATGAAAACAGAGTAATGCCTTAAGCAAGATGACATGATGTAGAGGGATAAACTCATGCAATATGATGAAAACCCCATCTTGTTATCCTCGATGGAAACAATACAATACGTGCCTTGCTGTCCCTACTGTCACTGGGAAAGGACACCACAAGATTGAACCCAAAGCTAAGCACTTCTCCTGTTGCAAGAAAGATCAATCTAGTAGGCCAAACCAAACTAATAATTCGAAGAGACTTGCAAAGATAACCAATCATACATAAAAGAATTTAGAGAAGATTCAAATATTGTTCATAGATAGACTTGATCATAAACCCACAATTCATCGGTCTCAACAAACAAACCGCAAAAAGAAGGTCACATTGAATAGTTCTCCACAAGAGAGGGGGAGAATATTGTATTGAGATCCAAAAAGAGAGAAGAAGCCATCTAGCTAATAACTATGGACCCGTAGGTCTGAGGTGAACTATTCACACTTCATCGGAGGGGCTATGGTGTTGATGTAGAAGCCCTCCGTGATCGATGCCCCCTCCGGCGGAGCTCCAGAACAGGCCCCAAGATGGGATCTCGTGGATACAGAAAGTTGCGGTGGTGGAATTAGGGCCTGTTCTGGAGCTCCTCTTTTGTGTCTTGACGTAGGGTCCAAGTCTCATGGGTCTTGTTCGTTGAGAAAATCATGTTCCCGAAGGTTTCATTCCGTTTGGACTCCGTTTGATATTCCTTTTCTTCGAAACCCTAAAACAAGCAAAAAAACAACAATTCTGGGCTGGGCCTCCGGTTAATAGGTTAGTCCCAAAAATAATATAAAAGTGGATAATAAAGCCCAATAATGTCCAAAACAGTAGATAATATAGCATGGAGCAATAAAAAATTATAGATACATTGGAGACGTATCATATACCTTTTGATCGAACTCTTTACCATTGGAGTCAGGATCCAGATGACTTTTGGTTGGCATTGGCATCGTATAACCTTTGCAGTCTTGCATTCCAAACTTCTTTAGGCAATCTTTGAGGTATTTCTCTTGAGATATGAAGATGTCGTTGTGTTGCTGCCGTATTTGAAGACCAAGGAAGAACTTCAGCTCACCCATCATGGGCATCTGATATTGCTCTTGCATCATGTGTCCAAACTCATCACTATATTTCTGATTAGTGCAGCCGAAGATAATGTCATCCACATATATTTGGCACACAAACAGTTCACCATCATATGTCTTCGTGAAGAGTGTGGGATCCAGGGAACCAGGTTTGAAGCCTTTGCTCTTCAGGAAGTCTTTGAGTGTGTCATACCAAGCATGAGGGGCTTGTTTGAGGCCATACAGTGCCTTGTTGAGCTTGTAAACCATGTCAGGATGTTTTGGATCTTCAAAACCAGGCGGTTGTGCAACATACACTTCTTCTTCAATGTTGCCATTGAGAAAGGCACTCTTCACATCCATTTGATACAGAAGGATGTTATGATGATTTGCATAGGCTAGCAGTATGTGAATAGCTTCAAGCCTAGCCACAGGAGCAAATGTTTCATCGAAGTCAATTCCTTCAACTTAAGTGTACCCTTGAGCAACGAGATGAGCCATGTTTCTGACAACTTGACCATGCTCATCTTGCTTGTTGCGATATATCCATTTAGTGCCTATGATATTGTGTTTACGAGGATCAGGATGCTTGACCAGTTCCCATACATTTTTCAGCTCGAACTGTTGAAGCTCTTCTTTCATAGCTTGAATCCATTCAGGTTCCATGAAGGCTTCATCAACTTTCTTGGGTTCAGATATTGAGACGAATGCAAAGTGCCCACAGAAATTTGCTAGTTGTGTTGCCCTTGAACGAGTGAGTGGACCAGGTGCATTGATGCTATCAATTATCTTCTCAATCTGTACTTCATTTGCAATACGAGGATGAACTGGACAAAGATTTTGCTCTTGCTGATCATTTTCATCGTTTGAAGGATTGTCTTCAGGCTGAGCATTGTCTTCAAGTTGATTAGGTGCAGAAATGATAAGTTCCTCTTCAGGCTGTACTTCAGATGGTATGATTTCTCTAGTTCCCATAAGCTTGATGGATTCACTGGGTGGAATTTCATCTAGCACATTTGGCAGGTGCTCTCTTTGTGAGCCGTCAGTCTCATCGAACCACACATCCACAGTTTCAACCACTTTATAGTGAAAGAGGTTGAAGACTCTGTAGGAGTGCGAATCCTTTCCGTAACCAAGCATAAAACCTTCATGTGCTTTCAGTACAAATTTTGAAGTGTGATGTGGATCCTTGATCCAGCACCTAGCACCAAATACTCTGAAGTAACTGACATTTGGCTTCTTACCAGTGAGGAGTTCATAGGATGTTTTCTTCAGAAGCTTGTGAAGATAAACATGGTTGATGACATGGCATGTAGTATCAATAGCTTCAGGCCAAAACTTTCTTGGTGTCTTGTATTCATCGAGCATCATCCGAGCCATCTCAATGAGTGTTCTGTTCTTGCGTTCCACGATGCCATTCTGCTGCGTCGTGTACGGAGCTGAGAACTCATGAGTGATGCCCAATGTATCAAGATAAGTGTCGAGGTCGGTGTTCTTGAATTCTGTGCCATTGTCACTTCTGATGTGCTTGATCTTGACGCCATAGTTGTTCATGGCTCGATTAGCGAAGCTTCTGAAGACATCCTGCACTTCAGTCTTGTAGAAGATTATATGTACCCATGTATATCTTGAATAATCATCAACAATGACGAAGCCATAGAGACAAGCAGTAGTAGTAAGGGTAGAGTAGTGAGTAGGGCCGAAGAGGTCCATGTGTAGCACTTCGAAGGGTTGAGTCATTGTCATGATTGTCTTCGAGGGATGCTTGGCCCTCGTCATCTTTCCAGCTTCGCAGGCACCGCATAAGTGATCCTTCTTGAACTTGACGCCCTCGATGCCTATGACGTGCTTCTTCTTTGCAAGAGTATGCAAGTTCCTCATGCCAGCATGCCCTAGCCTCCGATGCCAGAGCCAGCACTCTGAAGCTTTTGCTAGAAGACATACGGCAAGTTGTGGTCCTGCTAAGAAATCTACCATGTACAAATCACCTTTCCGATACCCTTCAAAGACTAGAGACTTGTCAGATTCCATTAGAACAAGGCAACGATATTTTCCAAATATCACAATCATGTTCAAATCGCAAAGCATTGAGACAGACATTAAGTTGGAACCAAGGGATTCAACAAGTATCACTTTATCCATGTGCTGATCCTTTGAGATTGCAACTCTACGTAGACCCAATACCTTGCTTTTACTAGTATCAGCAAATGTGATGTGACTTTTGTCAGATGGACGTAAGGTTGAGTCCATGAGAAGACTGCGTTCGCCAGTCATGTGATTAGTACATCCACTATCAGTAATCCATTCTGAAGCAGCTTGTGTCATACCCTACAGTGCAGTTAGGGGGATAGGCTTCACGAAGAGCATTGTGAAGCATAAATATTTGACGAGCAAGTGGATTATGAAAGCTTAGATCGACGTTAGGACTGATAGGACAAATAGAAAGCGACTCAGGAACAAAATACATAATAAGACTATTTGGGCATTTGATCTTGCGCCCTACAAGATGTTTTAGGTCCCCAACAATAGCTTCAGACGCATTTGATTTTCGGCTGGAGACCTTTCCCTGCAAAAGAGAGTTAAGCTTTCTTAGCCACCCACATCTTCAAGGGTGGCTTCGACGCAATGAGTCTAAGTGCAGCATCTGAGAACTTTGGTTTTGAAGCCCTGGCAAATAGTTTTGCAGGAGGTGAATAATACTCATAGGAATAGGCAGAGTAGTTCTTGGTCTTATGAACATGGCGGTTTGATGAAACACGCTCATATTCATAGGCCTGGGTATGATTTCCCTGCAAAACATTTGTGTTAGTGCGACTCAGGTGAGTCCTCTGTCCGTATGAAGCCTTTGGACCATATGAAGCCTGTGGTCTGGGGTTTGTCTTCTTCCCTTGTGGTGTCATGACGACATTTATAGGAAGATTCTCCAGACACCTTTTGGGCACCCAGACTTTCTTCATAGGTGGTCCATTCCCGCAGTTAGTACCAATATACCTGGCAAACACTTCACCATTCTGATTCTTAAACAGTTTATAGTTTGCATCAAAGGATTCATTAATGACAATAGGATTAGCACAAGTGAAGCCGGATAGGGTGGATGGATCCACTGAAGGTTCCTTTGCAACAACCCATGTGGTTTTGGGGTACTTCTCAGGCTTCCAGTAAGAGCCATCAGCATTCATTTTCCTTTCGAACCCAACACCCTCTTTCCTAGGTTTCGGTTCAGAATCTGCCTTTTGAGGACATCACATAGTGTCTGATGCCCTTTGAGACTTTTGTACATCCCTGTTTCAAGAAATGTCTTCAACCTAGCATTTTCATCAGCAATAATAGTAGCATCCTCAGCAGAGGGGTTAGTTACCACATCAACAGTTGAAGATATTGCAACAGTAGCAGCAGTAGAACATTCAGCAACACGAGTAGCGTTATCAAGCTCAAGGCATTTAAGACATGGTGGTTCAAATCCTTCCTGAGCGGAATGATACGTCTCCAACGTATCTATAATTTTTGATTGCTCCATGCTATATTATCTACTGTTTTGGACATTATTGGGCTTTATTATCCACTTTTATGTTATTTTTGGGACTAACCTATTAACCGGAGGCCCAGCCCAGAATTGCTGTTTTTTGCCTGTTTTAGGGTTTCAAAGAAAAGCAATATCAAACGGAGTCCAAACGGAATGAAACCTTCGGGAACGTGATTTTCTCAATGAACAAGACCTGGGAGACTTGGACCCTACGTCAAGAAAGAAAAGAGGAGGCCACGAGGTAGGGGGCGCGCCTGCCTACCCCAAGCGTGCCCTCCACCCTCGTGGGCCCCCTGTTGCTCCACCGATGTACTCCTTCCTCCTATATATACCTACGTACCCCCAAACGATCAGATACGGAGCCAAAAACCTAATTCCACCGCTGCAACTTTCTGTATCCACAAGATCCCATCTTGGGGCCTGTTTCGGAGCTCCGCCGGAGGGGGCATCGATCACGGAGGGCTTCTACATCAACACCATAGCCCCTCCGATGAAGTGTGAGTCGTTTACCTCAGACCTACGGGTCCATAGTTAGTAGCTAGATGGCTTCTTCTCTCTTTTTGGATCTCAATACAATGTTCTCCCCCTCTCTTGTGGAGAACTATTCGATGTAATCTTCTTTTTGCGGTGTGTTTGTTGAGACCGATGAATTGTGGGTTTATGATCAAGTCTATCTATGAATAATATTTGAATCTTCTCTGAATTCTTTTATGTATGATTGGTTACCTTTGCAAGTCTCTTCAAATTATCAGTTTGGTTTGGCCTACTAGATTGATCTTTCTTGCAATGGGAGAAGTGCTTAGCTTTGGGTTCAATCTTGTGGTGTCCTTTCCCAGTGACAGTAGGGGCAGCAAGGCACGTATTGTATTGTTGCCATCGAGGATAACAAGATGGGGTTTTCTTCATATTGCATGAGTCTATCCCTCTACATCATGTCATCTTGCTTAAGGCATTACTCTGTTTTTAACTTAATACTCTAGATGCATGCTGGATAGTGGTCGACGAGTGGAGTAATAGTAGTAGATGCAAGCCAGAGTCAGTCTACTTGTTTCGGACGTGATGCCTATATAAATGATCATACCTAGATATTCTCATAACTATGCTCAATTCTGTCAATTGCTCAACAGTAATTTGTTCACCCACCGTACAATACTTATGCTCTCGAGAGAAGCCACTAGTGAAACCTATGGCCCCCGGGTCTATCTTTATCATATTGATCTCCTACTACTTAGTTATTCCTTTACTATTTACTTTGCCTTTATTTTACTTTGCATCTTTATCATAAAAATACCAAAAATATTATCTTATCATATCTATCAGATCTCACTCTCATAAGTGGCCTTATAGTGATTGACAACCCCTATTTGCGTTGGTTGCGAGGATTTATTTGTTTTGTGCAGGTACGAGGGACTCGCACGTAGCCTCCTACTGGATTGATACCTTGGTTCTCAAAAACGGAGGGAAATACTTACGCTACTTCGTTGCATCATCCCTTCCTCTTTGGGGAAAACCAACACAGTGCTCAAGAGGTAGCAAGAAGGATTTCTGGCGCCGTTGCCGGGGAGGTCTACGCAAAAGTCAACATACCAAGTACCCATCACATACCCTTATCTCCTGCATTACATTATTTGCCATTTGCCTCTCGTTTTCCTCTCTCCCCCCCCACTTCACCCTTACCGTTTTATTCACCATCTATCTCTCTCTATCCTCCCTCTCTTTCCGCTTGCCTTTCTTCCGCCATGTCTGAATCAAAAAGGGTTGGGGGTTCTCTCTAGAGTTTTAGTACTTTGGACAACCCCTCTATCCTCGCTAAGCTTATAAATAAGGATACTATGGAAAAACCTACCGGATTATCAATGAGAGTCTTAATAATTTTAATGAAGATGATTCTAGATTTTTTTTGTTATTTACTTGATGAATCTTTGAAAGATGCTTGGTATAGACTATTAAGGATCAGGGCCAGCTATGTTCCTCAATATCAAATTGAAGTTTACTTAAAAAGCTTTTATATTGCCCTTCCTTCTTCTTTTAAGCATGTCTTAGATTCTATATTTGAAGAAGGTTTTCTTGAAAGGGATGTCGTAGACACTTATGAAAAAATGAAAACTATATTTGGGCACCCCATGAATGAGAAAGTTGAATCTACATCTCTTTTGCTCTCTTACCAAAATGAATCTATTAAAGAGATAAAGACTAGCCTAGATACAAATTTCCATAACATACTTAATCTTTCTTCTACCATTAATAGCCATGTGCTTTATCAAAATAGAAGGATTAATTCTATAGATAGCAAGTTTGCTCTTTTCTTTCCTAATACCAAAGATGGCAATACCTAGATCTATTCTTGCTTGTTATGCCTAGCTAGGGGCGTTAAACGATAGCGCTTGTTGGGAGGCAACCCAATTTTATTTTTATTCCTTGATTTTTGCTCCTGTTTAGTAATAAATAATTTATTTATCTTATGTTTTGGTTGTGTTTTTTGTGTTTAATTAGTGTTTGTGCCAAGTAGAACCGTTGGGAAGACTTGGGGAAAGTCTTGTTGAACTTGCTGTAAAAAACAGAAACTTTAGCCCTCACGAGAACTGCTGTCATTTTTCTTTGGAAAGTGATATTTAGTTAATTATTTTTGCAGATGATTAATAGATAAATTCCTCACGTCCAGAAATTTATTTTAGAATTTTTGGGGTTCCATATCTTGCGCTAGCTACAGATTACTACAGACTGTTCTGTTTTTGACAGATTCTATTTTTCGTGTGTTGTTTGCTTATTTTGATGAATCTATGGCTAGTAAAATAGTTTATAAACCATAGAGAAGTTGGAATACAGTAGGTATAACACCAATATAAATAAAAAATGAGTTCATTACAGTACCTTGAAGTGGTATTTTATTTTCTTTTGCTAACAGAGCTCACGAGATTTTCTACTTTAAGTTTTGTGTTGTGAAGTTTTGAAGTTTTGGGTAAAGATTTGATGGATTATGGAACAAGGAGTGGCAAGAGCCTAAGCTTGGGGATACCCATGGCACCCCCAAGATAATCTAAGGACACCTAAAAGCCAAAGCTTGGGGATGCCCCGGAAGGCATCCCCTCTTTCGTCTACTTCCATCGGTAACTTTACTTGGAGCTATATTTTTATTCGCCACATGATATGTGTTTTGCTTTAAGCATCTTGTATTATTTGAGCCTTTGCTTGTTAGTTTACCACAATAATCCTTGCTGTACACACCTTTTGAGAGATCCATACATGATTTAGAATTTGTTAGAATACTCTATGTGCTTCGCTTATATCATTTGAGTTATATAATTTTGCTGTAGTACTTCACTTATATCTTTTAGAGCACAATGGTGGATTTGTTTATAGAAACTATTGATCTCTCATGATTCACTTAGATTATTTTGAGAGTCTTAATAGCATTGGAATTTGCTTAAAATCTTAATATGCTTGGTATACAAGATTAATAATAAAACTTTCTTATGAGTGTGTTGAATACTATGATAACTTTGATACTTGATAATTGTTTTGAGATATAAGGATGGTGATATTAAAGTTGTGCTAGTTGAGTAGTTGTGAATTTGAGAAATACTTGTGTTGAAGTTTGTGATTCCCGTAGCATGCACGTATGGTGAACCGTTATGTGATGAAGTCGGAGCATGATTTATTTTTTGATTGCCTTCCTTATGAGTGGCGGTCGGGGACGAGCGATGGTCTTTTCCTACCAATCTATCCCCCTAGGAGCATGCGTGTAATACTTTGCTTTGATAACTTGTAGATTTGTGCAATAAGTATATGAGTTCTTTATGACTAATGTTGAGTCCATGGATTATACGCACTCTCACCCTTCCACCCTTGCTAAGCTCTCTAATACCGCGCACCTTTCGCCGGTATCATACACCCACCATATACCTTCCTCAAAACAGCCACCATACCTACCTATAATGGCATTTCCATAGCCATTCCGAGATATATTGCCATGCAACTTTCCACCGTTCCGTTTATTATGACACACTCTATCATTGTCATATTGCTTAGCATGACCATGTAGTTGACATCGTATTTGTGGCAAAGTCATCATTCATAATTCTTTCATACGTGTCACTCATGCGTCATTGCATATCCCGGTACACCGCCGGAGGCATTCATATAGAGTCATATTTTGTTCTAAGTATCGAGTTGTAATTGTTGAGTTGTAAGAAAAATAAAAGTGTGATGATCATCATTATTAGAGCATTGTCCCAGTGAGGAAAGGATGATGGAGACTATGATTCCCCCACAAGTCGGGATGGGACTCCGGACTGAAAATAAATAAAAGAGGCCAAAGAAGCCAAATTAAAAAAAAAGAGAAAAGAAGCCATAAAAAAGAGAAAATGCCCAAATAAAAATGAGAGAAAAAGAGAGAAGGGACAATGTTACTATCCTTTTACCACACTTGTGCTTCAAAGTAGCACCATGATCTTCATAGTAGAGAGTCTCTCATGTTATCACTTTCATATACTAGTGGGAATCTTTCATTATAGAACTTGGCTTGTATATTCCAATGATGGGCTTCCTCAAATTGCCCTAGGTCTTCATGAGCAAGCAAGTTGGATGCACACCCACTTAGTTTCTTTTTGAGCTTTCATATACTTATAGTTCTAGTGCATCTGTTGCATGGCAATACCTACTCACTCACATTGATATCTATAGATGGGCATCTCCATAGCCCGTTGATACGCCTAGTTGATGCGAGACTATCTTCTCCCTTTTTGTCTTCTCCACAACCACCACTCTATTCCACCTATAGTGCTATATCCATGGCTCACGCTCATGTATTGCGTGAAGATTGAAAAAGTTTTGAGAATGTCAAAAGTATGAAACAATTGCTTGGCTTGTCATCGGGGTTGTGCATGATTTAAATATTTTGTGTGGTGAATATAGAGCATAGCCAGACTATATGATTTTGTAGGGATAACTTTCTTTAGCCATGTTATTTTGAGAAGACATAATTGCTTTGTTAGTATGCTTGAAGTATTATTATTTTTATGTCAATATGAACTTTTGTCTTGAATCTTTCGGATCTGAATATTCATACCACAATTAAGAAGAATTACATTAAAATTATGCCAAGTAGCACTCAGCATCAAAAATTCTGTTTTTATCATTTACCTACTCGAGGACGGGCAGGAATTAAGCTTGGGGATGCTTGATACGTCTCCAACGTATCTATAATTTTTTATTGCTCCATGCTATATTATCTACTGTTTTGGACATTATTGGGCTTTATTATCCACTTTTATGTTATTTTTGGGACTAACCTATTAACCGGAGGCCCAGCCCAGAATTGTTGTTTTTTGCCTGTTTTAGGGTTTCAAAGAAAAGGAATATCAAACGGAGTCCAAACGGAATGAAACCTTCGGGAACGTGATTTTCTCAACGAACAAGACTCGGGAGACTTGGACCCTACGTCAATAAAGAAAAGAGGAGGCCATGAGGTAGGTGGCGCGCCTGCCTACCCCAAGCGCGCCCTCCACCCTCGTGGGCCCCCTGTTGCTCCACCGACGTACTCCTTCCTCCTATATATACCTACGCACCCCCAAACGATCAGATACGGAGCCAAAAACCTAATTCCACCGCCGCAACTTTCTGTATCCACGAGATCCCACCTTGGGGCATGTTCCGGAGCTCCGCTGGAGGGGGCATCGATCACGGAGGGCACACCATAGCCCCTCCGATGAAGTGTGAGTAGTTTACCTCTGACCTACGGGTCCATAGTTAGTAGCTAGATGGATTCTTCTCTCTTTTTGGATCTCAATACAATGTTCTCCCCCTCTTTTGTGGAGAACTATTCGATGTAATCTTCTTTTTGCGGTGTGTTTGTTGAGAACGATGAATTGTGGGTTTATGATCAAGTCTATCTATGAATAATATTTGAATCTTCTCTGAATTCTTTTATGTATGATTGGTTATCTTTGCAAGTCTCTTCGAATTATCAGTTTGGTTTGGCCTACTAGATTGATCTTTCTTGCAATGGGAGAAGTGCTTAGCTTTGGGTTCAATCTTGCGGTGTCCTTTCCCAGTGACAGTAGGGGAAACAAGGCACGTATTGTATTGTTGCCACGGAGGATAACAAGATGGGGTTTTCTTCATATTGCATGAGTCTATCCCTCTACATCATGTCATCTTGCTTAAGGCATTACTCTGTTTTTAACTTAACACTCTAGATGCATGCTGGATAGCGGTCGATGAGTGGAGTAATAGTAGTAGATGCAGGCAGGAGTCGGTCTACTTGTCTCGGACGTGATGCCTATATACATGATCATACCTAGATATTCTCATAACTATGCTCAATTCTGTCAATTGCTCAACAGTAATTTGTTCACCCACCGTAGAATACTTATGCTCTCGAGAGAAGCCACTAGTGAAACCTATGGCCCCCAGGTCTATCTTTATCATATTGATCTCCTACTACTTAGTTATTTTCTTTACTATTTACTTTGCCTTTATTTTACTTTGCATCTTTATCATAAAAATACCAAAAATATTATCTTATCATATCTATCATATCTCACTCTTGTAAGTGGCCTTATAGGGATTGACAACCCCTATTTGCGTTGGTTGCGAGGATTTATTTGTTTTGTGCAGGTACGAGGGACTCGCGCGTAGCCTCCTACTGGATTGATACCTTGGTTCTCAAAAACTGAGGTTAATACTTACGCTACTTTGCTGCATCATCCCTTCCTCTTCGGGGAAAACCAACACAGTGCTCAAGAGGTAGCACGAAACTGATCTGTTCAGCGTGAAGTGACTCATTTTCCTTTTGAAGATTTTCATGAACCGCTCTCAATTTCTCATGTTCTTGCTTGCTTTGAAGATAATCATAGGAAAGCTTTTCATGAGTTGTTGAGAGCGTTTCATGACGACTTTCAAGTTCCTCATACTTACCATGAAGATTTTTTATGTCTTCAATTAAGGACTGAGATCGAGTCATTTCAGTGTCCAACAGGTCGTCGCTTTTGTCTAACAGTTTTTGAATATGGTCCATAGCTTTTTGTTGTTCAGTTGCAATTTTAGCAAGTGTTTTGTAGCTGGGTTTGGAACCACAATCAGAGTCATCTTCACTGGATGTTTAATAGTGAGTATTGCGTGAGTTTACCTTGGCACCTCGTGCCATGAAGCAATAGGTGGGAGCAGAGTCGTCCTTGTCATTAGCATCGGCGTCGGTGATGAAGTCATTGTCTTCAGTGTTGAAGATGGGCTTGGCAATGTAGGCTATAGACAGACTTGCAACGCCAGAGTCGGACTCCTCCTCAGACTCCACCTCCACCTCCTCAGAAGCAGACTCCTCCTCTGAATCCATTTCCTTGCCAACAAACGCACGAGCCTTGCCAGATGAGCTCTTCTTGTGTGAAGAAGACTTTGAGGAAGACTTGGAAGAAGACTTTGAGTATTTCTTCTTCTTCTTGTCATCAGAATCATATTCCTTGCTCTTCTTCTTGTTGTTGTTCTCATTGTCCCACTACGGACACTCAGAGATGTAGTGACCAGGTTTCTTGCACTTTTTGAAGTCTTTCTTCTTGGTGAATTTCTGGAACTTCTTCACAAGCATAGCAAGCTCCTTTCCAATGTCTTCAGGATCATCAGAACTGCAGTCAGATTCTTCTTCGGATGAGGAAACAGCCTTTGCCTTCAAGGCGCGAGTTCGGCCATAGTTGGGACCGTAGATATCTCTTTTCTTAGAAAGCTGAAACTCATGTGTGTTGAGCCTTTCAAGTATGTCAGACGGATCGAGTGTCTTGAAGTCAAGGCGTTCTTGAGTCATCAGGGCTAGGGTGTCAAACGAGCTGTCAAGTGTTCTGAGGAGTGTCTTGACGATTTCATGCTTGGTAATCTCAGTAGCAACGAGAGCTTGAAGCTCATTTGTGATGTCAGTGAGGCGATCAAACGTGAGCTGGACATTCTCATTGCCATTTCTCTTGAAGCGGTTGAAGAGGTTGCGAAGGACACTGATCCTTTGATCTCTCTGGGTTGAGATGCCTTCGTTGACCTTGGAGAGCCAGTCCCAGACTAGCTTCGATGTTTCCAGAGCACTCATACGGCCATACTGCCCTTTGGTCAGATGACCACAGATGATGTTCTTGGCAGTGGAATCCAGTTGAACAAACTTCTTGACATCAGCAGCGGTGACACCTTCACTAGCCTTGGGAATGCCATTCTTGATGACATACCAGAGGTCAACATCAATGGCTTCAAGATGCATGCGCATCTTATTCTTCCAGTAGGGATATTCAGTTCCATCGAAGACGGGGCACGCAGCGGAGACTTTGATTATCCCTGCAGTCGACATAGCTAAAACTCTAGATGGTTAAACCGAATCACACAGAACAAGGGAGTACCTTGCTCTAATACCAATTGAAAGTGCTAGTTATCGACTAGAGGGGGGTGAATAGGCGATTTTTATGGAAGTCTTCAAAACATGGGAGTTTCGAAGACAAACGATAGAAATGAACCTATAACCATGCAACGGAAGGTAGACTACACTAGACAAGCCATAGTCAAGTATTCAATGAAGTGAGAGCACGAAGACTAATAGCAGCTAGGCAGTATGGATCGGGATGGAAGATAGTATGAAACCAATCAGAAAAACAATCACACAGTAAAGACAAATGGACAATGCAAACAGGCAATGACTTCACAAGGACCAACTGTAAATAAAGAGATGGGAAGGATAGAACCAGTTGCTTGTTGAAGACAATGATTTGTTGCACCAGTTCCAGTTGCTGTGACAACTGTACGTCTGGTTAGGGAGGCTGAGATTTAACTCAGAAGACCGTGTTTTCACCTTATTCCCCTTGAGCTAAGGACACCCAGTCCTCGCTCAATCACTCTGATAAGTCTTCAAGGTAGACTTCCAAACCTTCACACACTTCGTTCACTAGCGATCCACAATGACTATTGGATGCTCAGAACGCGACGCCTAACCGGCTGGAGGATTCACAGTCCTCAAGTGTAACAAGTCTTCAGATCACACGGACACGAAGACTTCAGTGATTCCTAACACTCTTTGGCTCTGGGTGTTTAGGGCTTTGTCCTCGCAAGGATTTCTCTCTCAAAGGCTTCGAGGTGGGTTGCTCTCAAACGACAAAAGCCGTGCACTAACTCTGAGCAGCCACCAATTTATGGTGTGGGGTGGGCTATTTATAGCCACTAGGCAACCCGACCTGATTTGTCCAAAATGACCCCGGGTCACTAAGGAACTGACACGTGTTCCAATGATCAGATTTCAAACACACACGTCAACTTTACTTAGGCTACAAGTAAAGCTGACTTATCCAGCTCTGGATAAGTTTTGCTCTCATTGTCTTTGCTCGAAGACATAGGATTTTGGTTAAGTATCACTTCAGTCACTCTGACTTTGTTCACTGGGACCCCACTTAACAGTACGGTGGTTCCTATGACTCAACAAAGAAGAAAAGGAAACAACGAAACAATTAAGTCTTCGCGCTCCATAGTCTTCATGCGATGTCTTCTCTTGTCATAGTCTTCAATGTGAATATCTTCACATACCACCTTTGTCTTCAATGTCTTCATACATTTTTAGGGGTCATCTCCGGTAGGTAAACCGAATCAATGAGGGACTACTACCTGTGTTATCCTGCAATTCTCACAAACACATTAGTCCCTCAACCAGGTTTGTCGTCAATACTCCAAAACCAACTAGGGGTGGCACTAGATGCACTTACAATAAATAAAAATGATTTTTATTGAAAATGGGGACTCTATTTATTTGTGAAATACAAAGGGATAAAAATGATGTTTTTGGTGGACATAAGCCATACAAGAGATTGAGAGGCAAAGCTGTCTTTTATAAATCGTGTGATTCGAAGTTTGATTCTGCCGTTTGTGGATGGCACTTGCTAGGTGAAACTGTCCTTTCTTAATCTATCTTTGGGCGTGGTCATTTTTTTCAATCGAGCAAACCCCATTCCATTCAATTGCTCAAATGGAAATACATTGTTCACAGGCTTTCCACAATAGTGTATCATTACAGTACAGTAAAAGGACACTAATAGCCATAGAGAAAGGATACTTAAGGGAAACATATTGGGGCGCTAACAGAAAACCTACCGCATGAGAGCGACCTCGATACCTCTTGCTACAGGACTAAAACATGTTACCACCGAACGAGTTAAGATATGCTAACAACTAGCATAAAGGACCCCTTAAGTTCGGGAAAACATAAAATGCAACATCGAACATAACCGTTGCAATAGCAAAACAATATATCTCCCTAGCAACAACTACACGCAGACAAGTATCAACCAAGGCGCAACACACCAACATCGGCAATACTAGATCCCATCATCCTTGATAGACACGAAGTCTCGCTCATCAGCTGGCGAACGCCACCCTAAAGAATTTTCCTATATCCTTCCTTCAGCAGACCTGGCCAATATAATAGAAATGAACAAACATTGAAGATAACCTTAGCAGGAGACCACACAATATGATTCTCATCTTTGGCAGACGCGTGTAGCGATTGGGTTATCTTTGTTTTCATTCTTCTCTAAGTCAGACATGCTCTTTATCTTGCATTTAAGTGCTATATATATTGGCGCTTGTACATGTTCCTCCATACTCTATGTTCTTTTCCTGGTTTCGTTTTCAGCAATGAAAATGGGGCGAGGTCGGTGCTTTCTTCAACTATAAAAAACTATCCATTCTTATGTTGAATTTCCCAACTGTACCAACAATGCCCCTCGTTATTCCTGTCCAGCTCCAGACAATCTGCCGCAGCGAAGATCCCAATCACAAGCGTTAAAAATATCCCAACCACACCGTGGTTCCCCACATGCAAGATCCCAACATCAACAAATGATCATTTACATACCATCCGAGAGGATGATCCATTCCTTCATCCTTGATGAAACACAACAAAGAGCTCACCCAACAACTTGCTTCTTCGAGACCATGTTCATGTATTAAACCTAACAACGAAAGCAAAACGGGGAGAGCAAACTTTTTATAATTCTACTCATGAATGGCCATGCGCCAGGCCGACCAAATCATCCAAAGTGTTACAAGCGACTTTGTGAACACCTGCTTTCAAATAATCAATGCTCCAAAAAATGAATGTTTCTCAAAACTTTTTTTGTCTAGAGGTCCTAAGATGTCATATCGCCATGTAATTTTGCACACCTCAGATATTTGGTTCCAAAAAATTACATTATTTGCTTCTTTATTGGTGTTACTCGACGGAAGCAAATGCGCACTGAAACACCATCATCAAAGCTCTACCATATTTAGTTTGGGCCATATTATGCTAGGAGTGCAAATACAAGAAATGTCAGTTTGGGCCATATTATGCTATTGGCCCCAACGCTGCGTCAATTTCTTGGGCCGAAGCCACCTAACTGAAATGAGCCCAAAACTAAAGGGAAAAAGGAGAGGAAAATCTCATGAAATCAGTCGAGAAAATGAATGTTTCTCAAAACTCATCCAAAGTGTTACAAGCGACTTTGTGAACACCTGCTTTCAAATAATCAATGCTCCAAAAAATGACTGTTTCTCAAAACTTTTTTTGTCTAGAGGTCCTAAGATGTCATATCGCCATGTAATTTTGCACACCTCAGATATTTGGTTCCAAAAAATTACATTATTTGCTTTTTTTATTGGTGTTACTCGACGGAAGCAAATGCGCACTGAAACACCATCATCAAAGCTCTACCATATTTAGTTTGGGCCATATTATGCTAGGAGTGCAAATACAAGAAATGTCAGTTTGGGCCATATTATGCTATTGGCCCCAACGCTGCGTCAATTTCTTGGGCCGAAGCTACCTAACTGAAATGAGCCCAAAACAAAAGGGAAAAAGGAGAGGAAAATCTCATGAAATCAGTCGAGAAAAATAATAATATGGCTTCGACCGGGTTCGAGCCGGAGACCTTCAGTGTGTTAGACTCACCACTAATGTGAGAATGCAACTCAGATATGCTACAAACATGAATGATCTTCTTATACGACAAAAAAATTTGATCACACGACAAGCTGATTATTTGACACTTCCACCGACCCAAGTACCCAACCATAGCTGCGGTACCCGTCGATGGTATATACCCTACACAAATACGAGTACCTACCACGACAATAACACGAGCAAGTAATCCCAGCAACCAGCTATACCAAGTCGGCACACAAAGGAGAAAATGCATGCAGAAGCATCATCATAGGCAGCAGCCACCTCCATATAGATTGATCACAGCTGCGTCTTGAACATGGTGACGTGGCCGAGGCGCTGGACGATGTCGGCCACGGAGCCGACGGCGGCGAGCAGCGACACGACGAGCGCGCCGACGTTGAGCGCCTGGAGCGCCACCCACTTGCCGCTGCCGCGCGGCACCTTGGCCTGCGTGATGTACATGGTGACCGGGAAGTAGACGGTGAGCGGCCAGAAGGCGGCGGCACCGAGCAGGCCGAGGATGGCGTTGAAGAAGGGCAGCATGAGCGAGACCACGGTGGTGGCGGCCACGAACGCGGTGCGCAGCACCAGCTTGCACATGGTGAACCGCAGCGCGCCCCGGCCGCGGCCCGGCAGTCGCACAGCCAGCTCCCGGTGGAAGAAGGCCGCGTCCGGGTAGCGCGCCCGGAGGCTGCTCTCGTAGCACGCGAACACGGGCTGCACGTACACCTGGTAGGCACCGACGAGGTGGATCACCACGGCGACGTTGGCGAGGTCCACGAGCCAGAAGGGCTCGTCGAAGCCGGTGAGGACGTTCCCGGCGCCGCGTTGCCGAAGGCCGCGTAGCCGATGCACCCCAGCGAGACGTAGAAGGCCGTGGTCACGCCGATGCCGTACAGGCTCGCCCTCTTCATCGTCACGTTCTCCGACGGCGGCGACTTCACCGTGTCCTGCAACACACCATCGAGTCAAGGCATTGCAAAAGCATCACCGCGATGATCTCTACTCGTGACGTAAAATGCAGTGTGCACGAGACTAGACTTGATTGATTACCTGGATCTCGATGAGGAGCATGGCGTAGGTGTAGGCGAATGCAATGTTGCCGAGGGCCTGCAGGAAGCTCCAGGTCCTGGTGGCCGCGGAGACGCCGCCGGGGCCGCCGATGTGGCTGCCGAAGATGGTGCCGTAGGCCTTGTGGTTAGACGCGAACTTGGCGGCGCTGAGGAAGAGCGCGACGAAGGAGTAGGTGAAGGACATGACGGCGGCGACGATGGAGACGAAGGTGACCTTCTCCAGGCTGGGCAGCTGCGAGAGGACGACCTCGACGACGCCGAACATGACCAGGTACATGGTCCCTTCCTGGCTGCAGTTCGCGCCGTGGCCCTTGTAATGCCGGCAGTTGCTGCGCACCACGGACCTGCACTCGCAACGCAAGGAACGTCCTTCAGTCAGTCCCATGACGACTAAATAGTGTAAAGTCTGATCAAAATATTTACAGATGTTCATCAGAAGCAAAAGAGGCTTTAAATTACATGATGCCCGTGGCGGCTGTGATGGTGTAGCCCACGACGGCACCGCAGAGAATCGTGTACTGCGTAATGCCGCACACCACCACTTCTCTAGGCCCTGCATGTGCATGATGAAGATTGCCAGGAGAATCACAGGCATTCATGGTGCCAAGGTAAGTTTAAGGATTATAATTTGTTGTTACCGAGGCAGGAGCGGACGGCGTCCATGTAGGTGTAGTTGCGCTTGCCGTGAACGGGGTCCGGCGAGCGGTAGCAGTCGGAGAGGAGGCAGGCGGTGAAGTAGGTGATGTAGGCGCAGCCGACGAGGGCGATGGGGCCGAGCACCCACCCCATCTGCGCCACGCTCCACGGCAGCGCCAGCACGCCGGACCCGATCACCGCCGTGATGGCGTGCGTCGTCGCCGTCCATACCGTCCCTGTCACATTTCATTCAGGTGGTCAGTCGGTCACTGTCTGACGTGAGGCATGCACAACTTTGCAGTCTCTGAACTTTTTAAGGTACTAGGAAAAGTAATATCATGATGAAATCTCTCAGTTAGATGCCAAAATATTGCAGTGCTGCTGAAATAAAATGCAACTTGCAAGAAGACCTCCAACCCTCTGGATGAGAAGAAATTACAATTTTCACAAGGATTTGCATCACGACAATCATTAGTGACGAATAAATACACTCAGCAAAGTGGATCCAATTAGTCTGATAGACTACTGGCCATGCGCTGGACACCATTAAGCAAAGCGTATCTACTAACCGAAGCTACAAACTACTGACAACTAGTCAACAAAAACACTGGATTCTAATCGACAGGTCCTAAAGCAGACGAATTCTCTATTGGGTTTGCTCTATGCACCCAGCAAAGTAGCAGCTATTATAAGCCTAAATCAACATCTCTTTGTGTTACACGTGATATTCTAACCCAATAACAGCAACTGTATAACAGCATGAGGAGACTCTTTTTTGCACAACCGTAAGCATCCACCTGGAGAAAGAACCTTTTCTGGAAGATCCAAAGCATGCCTGGTTGACGATGTGGATTGTGATGTGGTATCCATTATCCAACAGCACGACGCACGCAAGACTTGGACATAAGGTACTTGCCTTCTGATAATGAAAAACAAGATGTACTTTGTGGCGTATAAATAACTACATATAGATTCTGTACTTAACAGTGTAATGACCACTCAATGGTGCCTTCTAAATTATTCGTGAATATATGCTTGTGTGCATCTTAATAATGCAGAGGCCGGGGGTTATCCTCCTTTTCGTTAAAAATCTATGACTAGACTCGCAGCTTACGCTCAAAATGAATACAGTTACTCCCTCCGTTCCTAAATATAAGTCTTTTTAAAGATTTCAATATGGACTACTCCCTCCGTCCACGAATAAGTGTACATCTAGTTTTTGTCTTAAGTCAAAGTTTTAAAACTTTGACCAATTTTCTAGAAAAAAAATAAAAGCATTTATGACACTAAATTAGTATCACTAGATCCGCTTTGAAATGTACTTTGACAATATACCAATTTGATGCCATATATGTTACTACTATATTCTATAAAGTTAATCAAAATTTTAAAACTTTGACTTAGAACAAAAACTAGATGTACACTTATTCATGGACGGAGGGAGTAGATATGGACTTGTAGACATATTTTAGAGTATAGTTCCACTCATTTTGCTTCGTATGTAGCACATATTGGAATCGCTAAAAAGACTTGTATTTAGGAATGGAGGAAGTACTATACTCTGATGCCACGAAAGCTCCGTATATATCAGTACTAGGAGGGTTCCTGACGAAGTGGAGAGAGCACACGTTGAAGGTTCCCAGTCATCCATAGCAAAGCCATTTTGGCCCACACTAAAAGAATCTCTATTAGACAACTAATGATTTGACAACGAATAGTGTTCTCCACTCTTTGCGGGATTCCGATACTAAAACAGTGGTACGACAGTTATTTGGAACAACTTTGCATGACATGATCTCACGCACCACTAAGTTTTTCTGTATAATTCTGGAGCACTATGGTGCTCATGCTGTATAAGAGTTGCAAGCCGAGGCCACTTACTTTGGGTAGTGCCTGCCAAGTCACTGGAATTTTGGATCTCGCAGCAAGTTCTTTTGCTCTAACGGATCGGGATAGGGCATTTTGGACCTAATTCCTGCATCAATACCCTGGCACCAACCCGGTTCCCATCATTTGGGGTGTTGTAAAAGGACTGGCGCAGAGGCGCCACACCATGGATGGCACATGGCTGTTTTTCAGTCAGAGCATGCAGGGTGTATGGATTTCATCCCGATGTCAGGGATGTCATCTGGATTGGAGTTGGACAAGTGATGTGTCAAGAGAAATGGGGAAGATATGGAAGTACTGAATTAGCTTGGCCGCATGCATGCAAACATCTTAAAGCGACAGCTCTGCCTGGATCTCGGGCTACGTTGCTGATCATAAGAAATGGGCAAAATTTTGAATTGCTCTGCTACAATATGTTCCTCTGTCAAAGCAGAGTACCCGAGTCCTACCCATTCAAGGATACTCCCTTCCTCTAATATATGCATACGTCTGATTCCAGCAAAAGAATGTGTGCTAATGCCGTTCGGAATTACTTGTCTCGGATATGGATGTATCTAGAACTAAAATACATCTAGATACATCCATTTCTGCGACAAGTAATTCCAAACGGAGGGAGTAAGACACTAGTTTTAGGATATGAGATGATTTTTTTTTCTCCATGATTGTGAATTTGCGATGCTACCCGGCTAGGAGATTGCAGTGTGCCAGTCCTGATACAGAACGAGAAGTTTGCCGCTTCATAAGTATACCTAAAGACTCGGGAGGAAGTGGCAATTTGATCGCCAGCACCGCCCTCTAAAACCTATGTCTGCAACCGAGACATGAACTGTTCTACCGCTATCTACCTCGCTCCCTACTGTTCGGAGTACATCCGAATACGCGGACCGACGGCGGCGGAACCCAATTGGGTTTGCCAGTATTTGCGTCACGGCTCCGAGGGAAGGCATCAAGAGAAGGAACCAACGAAGTGAAACTGCGAACAACGGAGCTCTACAAGGGTGGGTCGTGTGTGCTACCTGTTCTTACGCGGCCGTCGTCGTCCACCTCCGGCGCGACCTCCGTCACCTTCTCCACGTCCATCTCTCTCCCTTTCCCTCTCCCCGCCTCTTCCTCCGCTCGGGCACCTCTGCCGGTCTCGCTCTCTCTCAAATTTTGATGGACTCTGTCGTAGCCGCGGGCGGCGGGTATATATAGGACCGCCGGGCCTTGCACCTGACCGGCCTTCCACTGTACATTCATTCTTTTAATGCGGCGGTCGGTCAATTACTCTGCCTCACGGAATCCCACGAATCCGGCCGTCCCATTCATCGTTTCCGGGAAAAATTTCCGCCGCGAGTCAAAGCAGATCATCTATGGTAAGTGGCAGCTGCAGCCGCTTGCCAGCTTCGCCAAGGAAACGAGTGAATGCCGAGCTAAATTTTCGGGCAAGACTGCTCTTCCGGCGGTGCCGTACGGTGTACCTGGACGCTGTTGGTGCGTGTTTGGACGACGACGGTGGAGGGCTGAACCGAGAACGGAAAACCCATAAGTACTCCGTATATTATCTCTACTCCTAATGGAGCAGTTGGTAGTCTCGCTTCCAGGTTTTTTTCCGTCCCACCTCACCCGGTTTTTTTTTATACTTCTTTGGTACTTCCTCCCACCTCCCACCCGTTTTATTTCGCTGGTTTTTTTCGTCCCTCCCCTACCCCACCGGTTTAGTTTCGCGTCACCCTCTCACACAACGAAAAAAATCTTAACTGATCATAACTTTCCATGCGTCACCCTCCCATCAATGCAATTTGATTTAGGAAACATATAATAAATTTTAAGGAAACAAATAACAGACTTTAAAGAAAAATCCAATTTTAAGGAAACAAATCAATCGATCCATCCAAATCAAACGATCCATCTCATCAATGCAATTTGCTTTAGGAAACATATAATGGATGTGAAGGAAACAAATAATAGACTATCTAAATCAATCGATCCATCCCATCAATGCAATTTGATTTAGGAAACATATAATAAATTTTAAGGAAACAAATAACAGACTTTAAAAAAATCCAATTTTAAGGAAACAAATCAATCGATCCATCCAAATCAAACGATCCATCTCATCAATGCAATTTGCTTTAGGAAACATATAATGGATGTGAAGGAAACAAATAATAGACTATCCAAATCAATCGATCCATCCCATCAATGCAATTTGATTTAGGAAACATATAATAAATTTTAAGAAAACAAATAACAGACTTTAAAGAAAAATCCAATTAACTAATCTCTACTCTTAAAGGCCCCTCGATTGATTTTTGTCCCTCGCTTCCTTTCCCAGCACTTATACAATGGAAGGAATTATAATCCACCTATTTGTTCTCCTATATATCCGTGCAGGCAACACAACATAAACCGGTGAAAAAAACACTCACCTCGCACGTCCCCCTGCCTGCAATCCCGAAACGCCGCCATCGCTCCAGGCTCCAGCCTCCGCCGTCCTACATCTTGCCCCTCTCCAACCTCAGAGACCTCCGCCACCGCCGCCATCTCGGAACCCCAGTTCAGGGCAGGACTCAGAGAGGGTGTGGCTGTGGACGACGCTGCCGCCGTCGCAGAACCCTAGGGCAGGGCGTGGTCGCGTTGCGGGCAGCGCGAGCGGCCGTGCGTCTCCCCCGTCAGGCTGTCCTCGGCAGGAACTCGGGACCTCCTCCTGACAGAGCTAAGGCCCTCCGAGGTCCAAGTCGCTGTGCGGCGTGCACAGTAATCTCCCCGGCCTACTCTGTCTTCACGTCAATGCTCATGTGCTCCGACCCTCCCCGACCCCTCCCAGCAAGCAGCAGAGTCTCTCGGGTTCGAGCTCCACCGGGCCGCCGGCGGCGGCGTCCATGTTCGTTGGGCGGAGCACAACGCTAGGTTTGAAATTCACCATGATGCTACTGATGAGGCTCTCCTTCTCCTTTGTTTCGTCTGGGTTTTTTCGTCCCCCCTCCCACCACCCCATCTCGTCTGGGTTTGAAATCAATAAGAGCAGCACAAAGTCTAGGTCCCTGTCTCGGTGGCAGACGGAAGGAGAAGAAGGATTGATATGTATGAGAATATTAATATTGAACTCTTAAAGTTAATGTGGCCCCGTTGCAACGCACGGGCGTTCTTCTAGTAAGCGTAATCGCGGAAAGGAAACGGGAAACTGATTTGCTCATTTAACCACGTAAACTTTTGTACGGTACGGCAGATTGTACTTCATGTAATAAAAGCCAGAATCACTTCAGAAAAAGTCGTATTTTTTTTAACACAGACACAAGCGCTCGCCCTTACGAAGGCACACACACCATATCCACACACACCCTATCCCTATGTGCATCTTCGAAAGAATATCATCTTGAAATTTATGAAGTCGCCGTAAGCATCTCGTCGTCGATGGGAACATCTCCTCCTCCCACTGAATGCGCATCGCCGGAAATCCTAAAATAAATTCAGAAATAAATGCGAGCAACAGGATTTGAACCCTGGTGGGCTGAAGATACCACAGTCTCTTTAACCATCCAACCACAGGTCGGTTCACAGAAAAAGTCTTAATTAATTAAGAGAAGTTATACGAAGAAAACTTATGTACGGTAGATTATACCACGTCCAAGGATCGTTCGTACGGTGGTCAGACTATACTTCCAAATTTATATACTGTAAAGGGTCCAATTTTCTTTTGACATCTCATATTAAGGTGCAAAAATCATTTCCGAAAATTTTAGAAAGATTTTGAAAAAAAAATATATTGTATGTAGCTTTTCTTAATGAGCATGTAATTATTGGTTGAAATA
Source organism: Triticum aestivum (assembly GCF_018294505.1). Lineage (NCBI taxonomy): Eukaryota > Viridiplantae > Streptophyta > Magnoliopsida > Poales > Poaceae > Triticum > Triticum aestivum. The sequence goes on along the minus strand of NC_057800.1, from coordinate 637,126,834 downwards.
TAATTTATAACTAGCGCTAAAAAAATTTGCAGCCAAATTTTACAGTCACATACTTTATTTTTGCGAAAAAACTCAAATCTATTATAAAGGTTCAAAAGAAGTACAAATCACATCAAACATAAAAAAATCGCAAGATTTTTATGAACGAGTATAAAGGTTCATAATACTGCCAGAACGAGTATCTGACGCGCAGTTGTCGTCACTCCCCTACCGAAGTCGGCTTGACCTTATCGATGACAACCTGGAAGCCTTCGTGCATGTGCCCCTAAGGACGAGCGCCCCAGAGCCACAATCATCACCGTTGAACCCTGGAATCAATTTAAAACATCTGACACCAAATCTCGCCAATACGCAACGGGATGAGAATCCTAACCTCGCCACTCTAAGGAGATGACATGAATCTACAACGGAGCTCTGCCAACTCCACCCAGATGGACAAAGGTGACGAGGACCGAAGCCCAAAAGACCAGCTTAAAGATGAAGCACCACCATCCGTAGGAACGCCGACACTGCGAGTAAAAAAATGTAACCTAAAATACCAGCCGGAGCCAAGGCACAAGGACCTCCCTCCCCGCCACCAACCACCTGAGCGGTAGGCAAGGGGAGGTTGATCCACAAGCTCGCTGGTGAAACTTGAACGGGATGTGTGCGTTGGCCAATACATACGCTAGAGGGAAAGAAAACCCTAATGAAGGGTATACGCTAGGCACAATTTTCGTTTTACTAGAAACTGTCTGGGGAGTAAAAATGTTCCGAAGCATGATAGTTTGGGCTTTTGAAGAGGACTTTAATGTATATACATTCCGAGACTGTTGGCATCAAAATTTCCACCAATAAAGTCCGTCAATGAACTGATCAACTATCTTTTTCTTAATTTATACCAATATAAAAAAATCCAAAGCGGTAGATCCCGTTAATCTTGGCCATCAAATTATGTCAATCCAACAACCTAGACTGCTTCAATGTCGAACGTTTAACACGTTTAGCATGCAGTTAATTTCATGTCAAATATAGTGCTAATCACATAATAATAACACGCAAATAATATCGTACTTAATACCCGCATGCATTAATATACTTCCAAATTAATGTGTATTGTACGTACGCAGTGACTAGTTATTAATAAAAAAATACAAAGTTTTCGCCTTTGTTTGAAAAGAGATTTTTTTTTGTTTTTCTAGAAGGAGGATCACTCCCGGCCTCTGCATCCAACAGATACATGCGGCCATGTTTAAAAGGAGATGCAGACAAACCACACAGAAAATAAAATAAAATAAAATAAAAATGACTCAAATTTACATGCTCCAACTTTAACTAAAATTCCTTGCAAGACTGGTGGTTGCTTCAATGAAAATCAACGAGAGGGTTTATTGTTTACCGAAAACATAAGATCCTTCATAACCAACTTCCAACTTTAACTAGTATTTTCCTTGAAAAGAAGGGCAAGCTTTAACTCTGGAAGGTCCGAGCTTCCAGAAAAAGGAGAGCTGCTTTTGGATCATGGCATGGATGCTGCGGACGGAGCTGGGCAACCTACAAAACCCCGCACAAGAGCGGTTGTTTGGTCCGTTATCTATATCTATATCAATATAAAAAAATTCAAAGGGACAGATCTAATTAATTTCGATCATCAAATCATGTCAATCCAACGATCTAGACTGCTTCGATGTCGAACGCTTAACACGTTTAGCGTGTAATTAATTTCATGCCAAAAATAATGCTAATCACATAATAACATACAAATAATATCCTACTCAATATACGCATGCACTTAATATACTTCTAAAATTCACCCGCAAAAAAAGAGAATTAACACACCCGCAATATATATCTACTTCTAATGGAGCAGTTGGTAGTCTCGCTTCCAGGTTTTTTTCGTCCCACCTCTTCTGGTTTATTTTCGTGCTAAAAAAACCTACGAAAAAAAACCCAACTCGCACGCACGAGCGAGAGTGCCCTCCAGCCTCCAGATCCCTTCGCCGCCAGCCCCCCACCTCCTCCCCGGCTCCCGGCGCTGACCGCCCCCATCTCCTCCCCCGATCCCGGCGTCACCGCCCCCACCTTCTCCCTCACTCCCGGCACCGCCCCGCCCCCACCTTCTCCCTCACTCCCGGCGCCGCCCCGACCTCCAACCTCACTGGATCCCGGCTCCCAACGCCGCCCGCCCCACATCTCCTCCCATGATCCCGGCGTCACCCCGCCCCTACCTTCTCCCTCACGCACAAAACAACCCATCTTCATCCTCCTCCCAATCCAACCGGCCGCCGATCCTCCTCCCTATCGCCTGCCACACCGACATCCTCCAAAACAACGCCGCCCTGCACGGCTGCACCGATCCTTGCCACCAGTGTCTACGCATGGGTTCTTGGTAGTTGTTTACGCCTGCCTCATGGTTGATCTGGTCGCGGCAGTGCGATCCTTGTCGGTCCGATGGGGAGGACGAGTGGTGCCCAAGGAGCGCACCTCAGGGTCGATCCGGTCGCCGCCGTGCGTCGTCGTTATGGATCGAGTGTGGAAGAAGAGGTGGTGCCAAGGAGAAGAGTGATGGGACAACGACGCAGCTCCGTGCGTTGCGGCCATGGAGGGGAGGCCTGGGAACAGGGTGACACTGGCAGGTAGATGAAGGAGGCAGGTGGTGGAGGATGAGCTCTTCGTCGGAACCGCATGGATGACGCAAGCCCCTGCTGGCGAGAGCGTAGTCGCCGGAATCGCGTGGAGGCCGCAAGCCCCACTGATGCTCCAGATTTGTAGCGTGTCCTTGACGATTAGGGCGCCATGTCTCATCGATGAACATGTGGTCGTCCATCCCTCTCTACCTCTGATTCGCTTGACATATCCACAAGGTACAGTATGTGTAATCCAACCACACGTCACATAGTTGAATTCCGAAGCAATTAGCTTGATTACCTGCAGTTCATCTAATTCTCATCTAATGCTGATTAGTTTAAGCAAGTCAACACATAGGACGGAAAGACCCTTTTATAGTTTTCTTAAGGGGAGTCTACCGTGTGCGGGGGCATATCTCTGTTCCTTTGTATGGTTGTTTAACAATTTGTGGAATGCTTGTAGTATGATAATCTAGATAGTGGGGATATGTTACAGAAAGTGTTGTGCCTGGCCTCACATGTACATGATTTGGTTTATCATTAAGTGTTCTCTTTCCACTAAATTTCACATCTGCCATCTAAAAAAATCCACATTTACCTGATTTCAAGTTTTTATGGACCTTATGGTAAAGTATTTAAATAATTTTAACCGGCTCAAAAGGCTCCAAGCTTCTTTGTCTATCATTTCCTGTTCAAAACTGACAACAGAACTTTGTGAAGCCTTTCATTTTGTCTTTGTTTCAGTTACTTTACCATTCGGTCTTGATGCTTGAACTATGTGAACATTGTAAGCTTAGTAAAATGGTATGAAACTTGTGTGCCATACACATAGCATGTCGAAAAACTACCAATGTATTTGTATATACTGCTTGTGGCACAATTTTCTGAAAACATGTTGGTGGTCATTGGTCAACAAAAGTTTTCAGCATTCGGCACGGTGTTAATATTCTTGAATTTATTGTGCTTCTAGAATTATAGATTTCCGAATAATTAGATGGTCAGTTATGCAATACAATATTCCAATAGTATTGAAATCTTTTGTTCTGCAAAGTGTCCTTCAACAAATGGCGCTTGCACTTAATATGGGATACTCCAAATCCATAAGAGCAGGCTATATCTGATATTTTCTCCATACAGAGTCGGCAGCGACTTGATTTATATTTTCCGCTACTTGTCAATATGATGGCCCGTTGTAAATAAATGAGGCCTGGCCATCACTTATACTTGGGAACTACTTTTCAGTGATAGTTGTATTGACTAAGGTACTATTTTTCTTTCTTAAAGATTGATTTCTTCAATGGTGTGTGTTTTACTTTACAGTTTTGATAAGATTCCATTGCCAACACACTTTTTTTCTTGACAGGGAACTACGGCGGGCTTATGCCTACCTGAACTATATTCGAAACTATCAGAGTGTATAGCAGATTACAGCAGCCTTAAAGGTAAAATGATCTGAATATTTTTTTCACAATACACAGGTAGTACATAGTAATAGCCCTCTTAATAATTTCTATATAAAAGTATGATCTGAACATTTTGTTGAGTTGTTTTTGCACCAAATTGTTGGCCATTAACGGTTATCCATGGCACTAAAACTACTTGATCTCAACATTCACCTCACAACACTTGTTGGCGAAAACATGTGCTATAGTACCAAAGAAGTTGAGGTCAAATTAATGAGGTGATATCTAAAATCCTTATACTGGATATATTTGTGTTTTTTTGCTTCAAGTATATAGACATATATTCCTTGATCAAAACTCATTGACACTGCTGCCACTAATTTACTAAAGGTCATCGATTTGAAGATTGATAAATATGGTTCTCTTATTATGCAGGAGTTGTGTGATCTGAGGAGAAACTATTCTCTTGCAAATCGGATAGTTGTTGTAGGAATTAAAAGGCACATGATTGTATTGTTGTTCTGGGATTCCATTTCTACACGTTCCTCGACCCTAATGTCTACATGAGGTGTGAGTCCAACGGATCAAGGAAATTACATTACTAATATAATGGTAGGTAGAATCACGGTGATTCATACAAAGAATCACTAAATTTATCATATAACGAATCATATAATTTATCAGCTGCCTTAACGGCTCACACTTTTGCAAGTCTTCATATTTTAGAAAATACGACTGAATTTGATAATTGGATCAAATGCAGTTATATGTCTTGTACTTGCTTTGGTTGAATCTGAAATTTTGTCAGAAACATAACGAACCACTTGGATATATAAAGCATTGATCTGTGCAGAACTGAGAGATGTTGTGTTTTTACAGTTCTTACGCTGTCTGATTGAATTTTCTTATCCCACATTTTATTTTAGTATAAGCAGCAAAGAAAATGCTCTCAGCCTTGGACGATCCATTCACTCGATTCTTGAAACCATTACCTTTTCTGAAGCAAGACTAGCTAGCACCCAAGGTCCCCTTGCAGGTGTAGGTTTATCCATTGGCTACCCGCTGGAGCATCACTTGCGGTGCTCTTTGTAATGTCACTTGGTGGTTTTTTTTAGAAATGACTGTCTAGAGACGTTTTATAGTTCTTTCAGAAGTAATGTTTCATTCTTTTACTTGAGTCTAGAGTGGTTGATGCTCATTCATCTTAATTTAATACAGAGTATATGCCAGGAGAGAAAGATATACTTGAAATCCGATGAGGTCAATGATGTGGTGATTTTACCAAAGATGTTGTTTTCAAGTAAGATTTTGTGTGAGATTATACCGATCGCATCAACACGCCACATTGTTGCTCCACGGAAAAGGCAGCGAGGTAATTTTTCTTTTTGCACCGATGTAATTTTCCTTTTCTTTTAGCCCACTCCCCCGTCTCTTCCATTCCTATTCTAATCACACATGGTGATCGCCGATTTCTACGGCGACTGGCTGGCTGCTGCTGGCTTGTACATGTGGAAGGCAGTTGTTCACGGCAGGCCAGTGAGCGGCGGCGGATGGGCGCGCGACCACATGGTGGTTGGAAGGTAGGCTTCGCGGCGTTCAGCCTCGGCCACCGTCGTACCATGATCTCGCCCCACCCGGAAAGTCGGATGAAGAGGTGGTGGACGGTGAGGACCAATCATTATAGCTGCTGCTCCATTACTTCCGCTCCTCGAAAAGCTCCCTAAGCCCGACCAACAATTGGACCTTCCTCTGAGGTTCACGCTACTCCTTGTCCAGACTAATCTCGGAGAGGGGAACAAGCCTCCGAGCACGTGCTCGTCAACTCCATGCCGTCCGCTCCAAGCGCCCCTGCTTCGTGTCTTCGAGGCAGGCGCCGAGATAGCCTTTGTAGCGAGCTGTGGTGTGTGGACTCTGCGGCCAGATGGGATTCAGAATCCTTTTCCGTGGTGAGATAACCCTGCCACCACTCATATGCCATTGCATATAAGTGAATCTGTTTTATAGAATTCAATCTTGCATGTTGGTTAGCTCCGTAATTTCTTTTATTCCATAGCAGACTGAGTTGCTCACAGCCTATTTGCTGGAACGCCAACGAGTCATTTTTCCATCTCCACAAATATTCTTGGGCTCTTCAAATTAATTGCTTTAATCCAACTACCATTTTTCAAGATTAGTTCGATTTATTTAATATTTATTTTTGTACCAGTGTTGATCAAGTAGGTTATTATTGTGAGGAATCAGCGGTTGGATGCACATGTATTTGTTTCTTGCCACTGGTTGCAAAAGCCTAAAAATGATATGTTTTATTCACCTCTTAACACTAATACGAGTATTTTGTTTATTTCCTACTCCCTTTTAGTGATTACTGATTAGTCACTCTTAAAGGTGAATGCACATGTATAATAGGTGTGTCATGGCTGCATTTTGCGGCCCTGACTACTGGAAAGTAATCTCCTTTGGATGATTTGTATTTTTTTCTGGAATTTATACTTAGATAGCACATCCAAGGAAGAAAGGAGATTGAGGTCGGCACCTCCTGAAGGCATGCATGCTCTTCACCGAGAGAGGGAAGGGCATCTTTTTCTTGGGTTGCAGTTTTCACCTTGTTGTTGGGTGAGGTGAGAGTAATGATTTCTATCCTCCCGCTTCAGTTTTTAGTCCTCTATAACTTCAGAAATTTCCTAATTTGTATGATCCATATGTATGTAAAAAATTATGATTAGGATCCCTCTATTTGATTAATTTCTAGAGTTACTGAACTATAATTTCTGTTTTGTGCTCATGAATTGCATACTTGGAGGTTTATTCAATTTAGAGATAGCAACACACACACACAAGTAGAGGGGTACGTGGCTGCAACGGATTTTATACTGCGGTAAGTGTGGTTCAGTCACCACACTTATGATCTATAAGAGAAGCTGCGATTTTGGCAATAGACACGCGAGAAAGTAGTGGTTGGTGTTGGTTTAATCAATTATCAAATGTTTTGTCAATAACAGAAAATTACCTTCCTCGTAAATTTATTGTCCTTCTGTTTCATGGTCCAGCTGATTCGTTGTTTGTCAGAGCTCTTGTGGATAATCAGACATGGGGTGCATGGCAAAATTAGGACAGACTGAAGGCAGCGGATTCCGCGTTGGCCGTGCACTTTGAGGAGAAGACATTGTCTTTGTATAAGTGCCCCTACAATCATCTCTTTACAGCAGAGATAAGGCCTTCAGGTAGGCTAGACCAAGTGTCATACACTTATGTATCTGTATTTGTGATGATCTTTTTAGCATTCTTAATTGATGACATTTCTGAAGGGAAATGTCCTCAGGATTTCAGAGTTATCTTTTGTACTGTTGTAATCTCAAATTTCACATTCGAACTTAACTTGTTATCAAATAATTTTGGAACAAAATTTTACTTTTACCTGCCCTCCACAGAATCAAAGGTTCAGGAGGACTTTTGTTCCTCTAATGCTTCTTCGATGACCATCTCACCGTTCTCCCTTGCAGATAGATATGGCCGCATAAATCGCACCGATGGATCCAGTCCTTCGCTAGGTCCAACGTGCCCCGCACTGGCCTCAAGCACGTGAGACACTGTTACCTTGTATTCTAACCGGTTACCACAATCAAATCCATTTTTGCCCTGTTAAATTAGTTAGCTCATTTTGTTGATACTCCCTCCTTCCATCTACATAGGGCCTAATGCGTTTTTCAAGGCTAACTTTGACCAAATGTTAGAGCAATAATATATGACATGCAACTTACACAAAACATACCGTCACATTCATATGTGAAAGGAGCTTTCAGTGATATAATTTTTACATTATACATCTCATGTATTATTAATCCTGTCAATAGTCAAAGGCGGTCTTGAAAAGCGCATTAGGCCCTATATAGATGGAAGGAGGGAGTAACTGAGTTGCATTGGTAATATATACTGAACTGTCTTTGGCATTCTGTTTTACAATATATTCTATTTGTCAGGATTTTTGCTACATTTTTGGTGTGTAGATTTTAGGGACATTAATGTAGTGCTAATGCCTTCCGTGCAGGTTATTCAGTCAGCGCATATTCTGTCTTTTGGCATGTGCATGCTTGCTCTTGTGCTCATGTTGTAATCGCGACCTGTAGTCAGTCCATGATCCTTGTGTGACCAGAAGTTGGGCATAACTGCATTGTTACTGAGAAGATGCGAATATTAACTTAGGGATCGAAGCTGAAGCTCTAGCCGATAGCAAAGATATGAAGTTTGTGCTCTGTCTTATGTTTGCAAGTATATTGATGTAACTTCACATCTTGCCCTCGTATTGGGCAGATGCTTCAGAATGGAGTCACTCCTATGTGTACTGCCTCTGTAATCACACAACATGAATTTTCCCTTTTTGTGATCTGAAATTCTGCCAAGAAACTTGTTGGATTAACTAAGATTTTGTCCTATTTACTACTAGCATTTATTCTTATCTCTCAACATATTCTTGCCCCTATCTAGGACAATCGGAAGAAGAGAGCTTCGACTGGGAAACAGCGTGTTGAAGCAATACCTCTTGTTGAACCACCCAAAACCAAAGAAGCCTCTTAGATTGCGAGAGGCCTGTTGTGTTTAGTAAGAGGCTTGGCGTAAAATATCCAAAATATCAAGAACACTATGTATTGGGCAGACCTAAAATACTAATATAAGTGTATCCAAATTTTCCTACGATTCCCTTCCATTATATTGGACGTAAACCACGTCTCTGACTTTGCAAGTCCAAGGCTCCAAGCTAGGCGTTATTTTTCATAAAGTTTCTATCGATATCTAATCCAAATATTTCTATTTGCGTAACCCTACCTGGCTACCTCCATCAGCCGGAGGCATTCCTGGAGTCAAGGCAAGCATGTTGACCAATTGACATAAATGTGCAATGTAAATTTACCTTGGCACTTTGTTTTTGAATGTGATGGCCGTTGTGTGATACGTCTCCTCCGCATCATAAATTTACATAGGATTATATTAATATTAAAAGGCCCATAGCAACGCACGAGCATTCCACTAGTCTCTACTCCTAAGGGAGCAGTTGGTAGTCTCGCTTCCAGTTTTTTTTAGTCTCACCTCTCACGGTTTATTTTGGTACCTCCTCCCACCTCTAACTAAGCCACCACAAACCGAAAAAACCTGCTCCTGAGTGCCGAACCCGCACCATTCCACGTGCGACCCTCAATAGACGTTCGAAGGAAAACCTGCGACAAAAAAACATACGACGGTTAACCAGTGATAGAAAAACCGTGCGGCCGCACGTACGAGCGACGAGTCAGCAGCAGATCGGTCTCCGCCGCCAACCAGACCTTCGCATGCCCGATCCAGCCCTACGCCCCCTCCGCGGCCGATCCATCCCTGTGCCGCGGCCGATCCATGCCCTATGCCGCCACCGATGCCTCCTCCTCCACCTTCATTCCCAAGCGAGGGCGCCCGCGGCCGCGGTCTTCTCCCCCAGCCACCATGGCTGCAGATCCACTCACGGCCGGTCGTCTAAGCTGCAAGCATGGATGGATGGATCTAGGAAGGTATCCTTCCTCCCTGGGTGGAGCGAGCTGCACATCCCATTCGGCCCTCTGTAGTCGGCCATCTCCGCCTCCTCCTCGCCGTCGCCGCCGCCGGGGATCGCGTCTTCACCAAGCACGAGCTCCGCCCCATCCGACCGACCGCAAAGGGGTGAGTTTTCTTCATCCCAAAGCCTCCTGATTTGCTTACTGCACTCTTGCCATTCCGATGGAGACTAACCTCCTCTGGCCGAGCCCCAACTCTGCATCTCTCTCCCAATTACCCTCACCCCGTCAGTTTGCTGCAGATTGTCCATTGTAAATTTTCAAGGAGATTCAAATGTTCCTCTTCTGGATGATTGAAGGTAATACTTGGTCCAATTTTGCCACAAAAAATAATGTTAGCTTGTCATAGTTACACGTATATGCTTATGAGAATTTTCATGTTTGTTAGACTAAAAAAACTGTATTTTCTCCTTTTAGCCAGTGGTTAATTTAGCAGAGCATTAGCATAGTATTGGTCTGATCAGCGAGATGATGATCACGAAATCCCGTTGATAATCAAATCAGCAAAGATAGTAGCAGTTTCCAGTGTAACTTGTTGTGTCCTCAAATCAGCAAAGATAGTAGCAGTTTCCAGTAGACCTTTTCTACTGCAATAGGAGCTTCAGGCAGGGCATTGATGATTTGACGGTGATATTGGTTAACATATTGATTTGTTAATATTTTTTAAGTATAAAAGCTAAATGTAATCTGCACAAGAGCCAAACCTGCAGAAGGTTAGAGTGCGTGTAGCTGTTTCAGAACCTAGGGAAAACTAGCTTAATTGGTCTCTTTAATATTTAGTGAGTCTGTCCATGCACTTTTAGCTCTACTCACCACTAAAGATATCTACAACTTTCATGTTGAACGCATAGTTTAATTCAAACAGTAACATGGTCTAAGTCCGCATACAAGGTTACTGTACATAGAATCACATAAAGATTAATTTTTGGACTGTGAAACTAAATTGGACTGCTACTTTTAAACCGTACATCAAAATAGTGCAAATAGATAGTCTGTAGAAAGCATGGGACGTATCTCTCCTTTTTTTTGCGATTGATCTCCACATTATGTTTGGAGTCCAAGTCAAAATTATGCAGTTTTTGATAGAGGATTTGGAAAGACCGAATCTGTATAGTAGGTGGATTACCCAAAACAGTTGACTTCATCCAACCCAACCTCACATCACTGTGTAAAGTTTGTAGCACTTATTTTATATGCAGAGCACTTGTGAACTAGGATTTTGACCAAAAGATTTCGAGTGTTTTATGTGAGCTTGCATTGCAGGGATACTTGAAGCTAGGGCAATCCAAGTAAGATAGCTTCATCCTCAGGCAACAGGTTTATGTTATCTTATCATGGAGTCATTTTTAAGTTTGTGCCCAACGCCTTCATCCTTAGAATGGCTGCCCAGATGGCAAGCCACCGTACTCAGGCGACTGCCGCGCTAGGTATTCTCGACCACTGCTGCAGTTTTTCATTGCTGTGCTTATTCCATTTGCACCAACCTTGCTATTTAGTAATATGAGCGTCTATGTTTCTTCTACTACAATGACATGATAAGATTACCTTATCCCTTTCAGCAGGGTGCTCCAACTTTTGATGCTGGCGAAGCTTTTGGAATGATGGCTACATAATTTGTTAGTCTCCGTTGGAAGCTTAATTAAACTGAGGTAAATATGCCAGATTCTTTTGTCAAATAATAACATGACTGTCTATTTTGTTCTCAGGACCAATATCTGTGCCTATCAATGAAATTTTGAGAGTAGTTTTTGTTGCCTCTATGTAACCCTGATAGCAGCTTCTCTGAAGGTTCAGATGTGTGGCAAAGGATTTCAATTTTCCTGTTTACACAAAGGAAACTTGAGGAAGGTTCAGATTTCTCATGCTCGGTGCTGTGCTCTCAAGGTTACATAGACAAAAATGCCTCCTATTTACACAACGGCAACCCGACGAAGGTTCAGATTTCTCATGACTGGTTCAATGGGTATTTCATGCCTGTGCCATCTTAATTATTAGGAAAATGTAGTTTGTTTTATAGCTGATGATGCTCGATGCTTTTTACCTCAGTTTAGTAAATGCTCTGTTTTAGCTCATAAACTACATGGCAAACAGGATGACGGGGCGGGTCGGGAGGCGGGGAAAGCCGTCCATGGCGATCCTGGTGGCGTTGCTAATGGCGTCAGTGGCACTGCCGCTCCTCATGGTGCCCGACATGCTCTCTATGCCAGGCTCCAACGGCGTGGATCGCGGCGCCGCCCTGTCGCTCCCACGCCCGTGCTTCAGCAGATCCGTGTTTGAGTCGTGCATACCTTTAGCCGCCTCCCCTCCAATGTCCACGACTCTGATATACCGTGTTTGTTAGTCTTGACTGGTGTTTGTTCTCCGTATTGTTGTGCAGGAGGCTGGAGAACAGCAGGGAGAAAAGGGAGTCGTGGATGGAGGTTCTGTACTTCTGTTGTATCAACATCTTCTCCATGAGTCTTTTGCCCCCACTCTGTTTTTGGTTTGGGCCGAAACGTCATCGTCTTGATTCTTTACGTGGTTCATTGGCTCAGACTTGTCCTACATGGCCGAGCAAGATCGAGGCTAGCCGCCGGTAATGTTCTTCTCCCGTGCAAGTTCCGCACTGCATTGAAGCATCCAACACATGGTGAGACATCTTTTTAGCTTTTAAAAAACGTGCACCATCCTTTCTCATCCAACATATTTTTCACCCCTGATTTGTGACCTCCTAATGAACATGAAGATTCATATGCTAGCTAGAACACAATATATATTTCAAAGCAATATTTTCTGATGTACTATCCGATGAAATTTTATTTTCAGAGACGTTCATTCATAATTTTGACGACCTCTTGATTCATGTCATTAGTAGTTATTTCAACAGAACAAATATGTTTTTCAGCACTTTTCAGATAGGAAATATCCCTACGGAATATTTTGGACAATATACAACATGTTGTGTGGGCTTGAAGAAAATATATAATATGATATGTCACATACTTTATTGTTAAGTTACAAGAATAGTTGTGGACGCCATCCAATTTTACATAGATTTCTATTTGTTGTGCACTAATATTTTTGTAGTGTGATGGGTGTTCGCTACGTGCTACATATATCTTACTCAATAGCAGTTAGTCAGCTTATATTCCAGTAATGAGAAATGGCACAATCATCTCGTGCCATTTCGTGGGAGCAGTAGAAGTGACGTCTATGCTATGGTCTGAAGTAGAATTGTAGAACACTAATTGTATGCTATGGTCTGAAGTAGAAGACATTAAGGCGGTTCAGCTATCATCCGAGCATTCAAATAGGCAATGTTCTGTCAGCTAGAACGCATCAAGTTTTTGGTTGATGTTCATACTTTTGCGTAATGTTCCTACTTTGGCTGCGCACAGATGTAGCTACGTTACAGGTGGGACATCAGCCAAGTATGTTTCGAGGTGAGACATCCATCAAGTTTGTTTGGAGGTGAGACATCCAGCAATTTTGTTTGAAGCCTCTGCAGACCTTCTCACAGATGTTTGTTCATATATAAAATTGACTATTCCAAATAGTACACTGATAATTTTGCCGAACGAATCTTATTTGAAGAAAATAAGGGCCTTAGAAGAAAATAAAAAAGTAAGTTCCCCTTGCACCATTGCACGTATTTAGTAGATTAAATATGTTTTTTCCTAAAAAAGATTTTTTATGAATATTTGTGTTTGCAAGCACTTGTTTGAAAGCCATTTACACTTACTTTTGGATGTACCTCCTGTTTTTGAAGTGAAGGCCATTTACACTTACTTTTGGGTGTACCTCCTGTTTTGAACCCATTAACTTAGATTCTGTTTTAATTTGTGGATATATATTCCTTCAACCAATTGTTCTTCGATATTCTGATGGTTATAAGAAAAATGTAAGTTCTTGTTTAGGATTTACATTGAGTAAAAGTCAACCTTGCTTAGCGTTTCAATTGAAGAATTTGTAACAAAATGCTCAACAGTAAGGAAAAGTGTGTTTCGTTTGTTGTGTGTATCTGATTTGATTAGCACCTGAAATCTTGTTGAACTGATAAGGTTGTACATTTTCCAAATTGTTTGTCGGAAGGGTAATTTCTTTTATTGCTCATGAACAGAAATTGTGCAGTCCAGCTCCTGCGTGCTGGTCACCGAGCTCCACTGTGTCCAGCTCATCCGACCATGTGCTCCACTGCATCTAGGTCAGCCGATCTTGTGGCAGAGCTACACTGACGCAAGAGCAAATAATTTTACAATTTCTTTGTTGTTCCTTTGTACTGGATAACTGTGCATTTTTAGAGGTGTGAAGATGTAATGCAATAACAGTAACTGGGCGTAGGCACATCCGTCTCGATAAGCATTATGGGAACGGACAAAGGCAAGGCATTCCAATGTAAGAAATGGATGAAGGCAAGGTATGTCATTCTAAAAAAAGGCAAGGCATACCAGGATGCTGCATTGCTTAATGTCCAGTTCTCTACGCTTTCCCTACAGCAACCTTTTTTAGATCTTATGAGTTGTGTTTTCCTAACAAAAAAATGTCCATATGGATTCACTGAAACAAGATTATATTATCAGCAATTTTGTTTGCATGTAATTAATTAGTGATAGCCTATGCCTCACACAACTATTTTTTCCAGTTCAGTTGTATCCTTCAATATGGGTGCAATGAAGTGTGGATAGACAAACACATTTCTTTTACTGTGATATCATTGACCTTGTTGATTTATATTTTCAAAACTGATAGGAATGAAATCCATATGAATCTTGTGATGCCAAAGCTCTAAGTGCTGATGATTTAAATTCCTATTAAAAAATCCTTAAATAGAAAGTGGACCTTATAGCGGAGAATAATGTGTAAGCTACAGGTGGAGTCCGTCTCAAGGGAAGTGAAACCGAAAACATAGACCACATTAGAGTCGAAGATAAGGTGAATGCAATCACAGATCCACATGAGAGTCAGATAAGATTGGTGAATGCAATCAGAACTGTCAAATGTGTGTTTTCCAACTTTTCATGCTGCATGATCTCTGCCCACTTTACTAGAAGAAGAGCCTTCCTACAGGGTGAAGGTGGATAAGGAGCCATTCAACTTAGAGGAAGTGTCTCAATAAATGTGTGTGTTACCAAGGTTGAATTGTCTACTCGCTCTCTTGGAGGTTATGTTCCTTCCCATCTATTAAGCTGTTAGTATCCTTATCACCGTGTCTGGCTCCATTGAAAAGCTCACACCACCATGCTTGAAGAACATAAATGGTGGTACATTATTCTGATATATTTTATGTGCCGCCATTGTGGTAGAGCCCGGCATGAAGGGTGGGTCCAGTATATAAGCAGGTGGTACTAGCACTAAGATAGGAAGGTCATTTCCGCCCTTGTCCTTTGTTGATGGCCTGCCAAGGCGGCGTCGATTACTGGTTCAATTTGAACACGAGTTAGTGGATTTTATTATAAAAGTGAGGTTTAAGAGTGGGTGATGGTTATTTGGGTTGATATGTTCAGTTATGGCTGTCTGAGCGGAAATAATTTCCATACCTTAGAAAATATGGCAAAGTGCATTTAATTAGAGATGGCATTGCAGCAAATTGCATGAGTGAGCGGTTCATATTTTTTCATTAAGTCATACATTTTTTTGGTTAGGATGAAAGGGTATATGCATTGGGGGGTTGTTTCAAGAGTTAATAATGGACACGGTGGTGTATCAGTTGCATGCCAACAGCTATATCATATTTTTGTTTCATCGTAATACACGACATTCATTTCTGTGTTACAACATGGCAATGGATCAGGAGACGTCGGATCCTCCTTCTTGGCTCGGGGGTGTCATGGGCGGCGCATGCCTCGCCCCCCTTGCTGGCGGTGGGATCGGCGTGAGCACGGGAAGGGAGGATTAGGGCAGAGAGTAGGGCGGTTGGTGGTGGACTCTTTATTAGCGGTCCGTGGGGAAGTACGGTGCGAAGGAGAGATGTGTCATTGCGATGGTGATGCGGGCGTCATCTGCCTTTAAAGGAGAGTGCTCCAGTGAGAAATGTCCTGCTACAACAAGAAATCAAGCAGGAAGGGAGGGTCCTGCAGGAAAAGGGAAGGGTGCGTCATGGGGTGGAATTTTTTGTTGGGACTTTGGACCGCCTGTTTAAGATAACATGACAGATAGTACGGACAACCATATGTCTCCCCCATGGGCTGGATTTGGGGGTGGATGGACTGTCCAGATGGTTGGATTTTGGATAGCCCTGTTAGGGGCTTGTTTGATGCTCAAACACGCCCGGATGTAAGAGAAATGAATTTCAACCTTGGAAACGGCCTTAATCGTTTATTTGATTTATTTATATGCACTATAGCTCGTATCATACATAAAGAAGCACTCGAAATAAAGCAAACACGGCTGAACTTAATCATTTGTTTGATTCATTTATACATATTGTAGCCCGTACCATACATACAGAAGCACTCGAAATAAAGCAAGCCGATTGGGATTCCGATATATCTGAACAACAACGTTTATATCTGTATGGTATTCCAATGAGCATAGGCGGGTAACAAATTCGGAATACAAACATTTATTTTTGTCATCACTATATATAATATAATATTAATTTTGGAAATTGCGGGGATGTGCCTCGCTATTTTGGTTTTCATTTTATGCTCTGGTGGAACAGTAAAGAACCGGTTAAGCTGCTTTGCGCGATGCGTATTGTCTGTTAAATGTTTGAAGACCTTGGATGTGAAGTACTCGTGCTAACTACATTTTTTTGCTTGTGTGGGATGAGTATGAATTGAGGAGCAGTTTTTATTATATTTTCTAAAACATGGTGCGAATGAAGCTAAAGAATCTTTTTCATTGGGCGAGAATTTCTTAAGCGCATCAAGTAGTAGATCTTAATAATTTGTAATGGATTTTTAATTGGATCATTGCTCTATACGTATACATCATCAATTTGCATTTTTGTTATCAATTATTGTAAGTGAAGTGGACTTCAATTATTTCTATATGTATACATCATCAATTTGCATTTTTGTTATCAATTATTGTAAGTGAAGTGGACTTCAATTATTTCTATATGCATCATCATCAATTTGCATTTTTATTATCAATTATTGTAAGTGAAGTGGACTTCAATTATTATGCAATTGTGTTCGTGCTATATTGTCTCTACATGTGAAATTTAATATGCATTAACTTTATATAACACCAGCAAAATATTTCAAAAGCCCGTAGCAACGCACGGGCAGTCTACTAGTATATATAGGATGACAGTTTGGGACACTTAGGTGCCCAGGCTCCTTGCCTTTCCACCATTTGATTGTATTTAGATGCGTGCTATTGTGATAGGTATATAAGGTAATCGGTCAATTCATTAGTAACTGCCAATTCTGAAGTAAATAGATTTGGAAACAATTATGACGTTTATCATTTAATGGATGTCATTAAGCACGCCATGCATGGTAACATATCTTTAGAAGGAAAAAATACTAAACATTAAGTATACGGATATTTATTTCATACATGTATGAATTCATTTATTTAGTACGTACCTGTTAGATTTTTATTCATATATACCCAGAATATTTGGTACGTACATATTAAATTTTTATCTATGTATATATCCAGAATATTTATTACGTACCAATTAGATTAGGTGTGTACGGATTCGTTTATTTGGTACACAGTCGTTAGATTTTTTTTTAGTATCTATATACCTAGAATATTTAGTATGTAACGCATTATATTTTTTGTGTATGTATACACTTAGAATATTTAGTATGTAACACATTATATTTTTTGTAAGAATACACCTAGAATGTTTAGAACCTTTCAATTAGATTTTTGTGTATGTATATATCCAAATTACGCAATATATTTTCTTGCGTGGTTATATGTACGTAGGGAAAATCATGCGTGTGTATCATGACCAGAATATTTAGCACGCACGCATTAGATTGTTTTTCTATGTATATATCCAGGTTATATAGTACATACCAACTAGATTAGGTATGTACGGATTCGTTTATTTCGTACACACTCATTATATTTTTTTAGTAGGTATATACCTAGAATATTTAGTATGTAAAGCATTATATTTTTTTGTATATATATACTCAGAATATTTAGTACGTATCCATTAGATTTTTGTGTATGTATATACCCAGAGTAAGCAATATATTTTCTTGCATGGGTATATGTATATACCCAGGCACCTAGGTGATGAGGACATCTCTTCTATTGTTACACCCGCCGCGACTCCTACATCAGTTATTCCACCTGGTCCTATTACTAGAGCGCGAGCGAGACAAATAAATGGCCAGGTATTATCGCTCCTTTGTACATATGATTTAGCTAACGAGAATATGATATTACACTCATGTTCTGATTTAATTGTACTCAGAAACCAAGGGATCAAACAATCAATTAAAGAGGAGCCTTTAAACCAAATGGAACAACACTCTTTGCGTGCATGCTCTCAACCGTCCTTGCATGCATGCACACACCGCACCATCCATCCCATCCATCGTGCATGCCATGGTACAGGAAGGAGACGCCACAAGACCCAAGCCAATTGATTTTTGTTGCATGGACCAAGAGACACCACGTTTTGGGCCATGGTGGGCCAACACGATTTGACTACTTCCTACGTGCAGCACTCGGTCGCCGTACGGACCGGTGTCCGATCAGCCTCGGGCGGCATCTGCTTTAATAAATAGCTAGGTTAAGTTAGGGTTTAGACTCGGGTTTTATTGTATTGTCTAGCCATCGCTACAATTCGCATCTACGAGACGTGTAGGACTACCGCCTTGTCAGATCCACAGTGGAACCCCAACTTTTCATCTAGTTTGTGTGCTCAGTTTATTATCCGCAATTTCAGATTGCAATTCACCTTTGTTCTTGCCGGTTCTTCGGTTGCTTGTAGGAACTTGAACCTCGTTGTTCAGGTTGATCGTGCCTACGGCAAGGTCAATAACCATCGGAGATTGGTTTAGCGATTGTCGAGGCGTATCGTCGGGTATGGCATAGCCGGATCGTCAAGGTCAAAATCCACCAAATCGATAATTATCCCCACTCTCATCGAAAGATCGGGCCGCCTTCACATCAAGTGGTATCAGTTTTCAGGTTGATCGGTGAGAGATTTACAGCTTTATTAGATTAGTTATTTTCTGTCCTATAAACCCACAAAAAAAGCCAAAAAAATAGATTAGTTCATCCTTTACACCTACCTTTTTCGCCTTTAGCAATTTTTGTATCTAGTATTTGTGTAGTTGAATTGTTGGTTGCATTCATCCTAGAATTAGTGCTGGTTTAGATTAGTCGGAGAGCAAATCATCTACTAGATCAATCTGTTTTTGTCCACCCACATAATCCTTGCCGCGACGCTACTTTCCAATCTGAAGAAAATTCCAAAAAAAAGGCAGGTGTTGATTACGATCGCTCTCCACATTACTGCACTCAGCGTTACGCGAACGACCAGACACACAGTTATCTCTGTCTGACGCTGTGCGTGCTTGCCATCTACCAGGTTTTGCGTTACGCGAGGCACCAGACATCTCACATGTTTTGTCTGCCACCACGCGCCACCCCAAAAATCTCCGCCGGCTGACTAGTACTGGCTAATCTCAACTCCAAATCATATCTAGCCAGCTTTTATAGTCTTCTTTCCTTGCTGTAGCACTCGGCCAAGGCACTTTTGTTTCTTCTTTTGGCCAATTTGTGTATGTGCCATCTTGGGTATACTCGCTAGTAACTGGCTTGAAAAAAAAGAAAAAAATGGAAAAAAAGAGAAAAATAAGAAAAAAGAAAAAAAAGTTAAAAGAAAAAGTTGCAAAACATCAGGCCGGCTAGCATCTTTTGGGCATTATTTTCCTTCTGTCCAGGACTTATTCTTTATCATCCCAGTGACACTATCTGGACATTTGTCTTTTCTCCGTTGTTGTACACTTACTTGTACTTCACTTATATCTAGCTAATTAGAGTTGTCTCAAATTTTTCATCGGTTCCCACTCACGTGACTCGGTATCTAGGCTTAGATTGTTTTCTCTCTTACTAGTCGACCGCCAGCACTAGTTAGGAGTTTGAGCAATTATTCAGCTTGCATTACTTTTTGCTTAATTGTGCCACATATTGTGAGTTGAGGAAACCTTCACCAAGCTCCACTTCCTACATCGTATCTTGTTCGGTCCCTTGGTAATCGCTATATCAGTCTTTTGATCACTTTTGACATCGCCAACGGCCGACAACCACTGCAGCACGATAAGAACTAGTAAGAGCTTGGTAATTGCTCGAGAGTTGAGAGACATTTTCCACCGCCTCACTATAGTTACTGTAGGAGCAATATACTTGTGATTTTGTTCTTGTTCCGTCCTAACCATGGCAGGTGACGAAGACAACATGAAAGCCACGGTGGCACGCCTTGAGGAGGATGTGCATGCATACACCGAGCGGTTCACATCGTTCGAGGGTGCACTTGATAAGAGTCTCAAGTCGATCAAGGATAGCAATGAGACGTTCACCCAAATACTTGCATCTATTATGAAACGTCTTGATGCCCAGGATGCCCGTCTAGGTGCCGCCTCCACTTCCGCTCCGCATCTTCCAGCCACCAACACAGGTCTGCAACGAGCTCGTCGGGTACTCCCAGGAGACCCGAGGCACCCTCTTTCATACACCGATGCCGTCGACCAGCCCCGTCCTCGCAACACCAACTTGATAGCCGACGACATCCAAGATGACAACTGTGATGGTGATTCTGAGGATCCTGATGCAGTTAATGATAACAATGATCGTGATCATCGTCGACTACGCAATAATCAACAAGGTATGGGACGACACCAGCGTCCTCAGGTACGTGGCCATGACGATTCTTTGGGTAGAATTAAATTTGGCATGCCTCCTTTTGATGGGAAATATGATCCAGATGTTTATCTTGACTGGGAATTACTAGTTGATCAAAAATTTGCTTGCCATGATTTTCCCGATGATAAAAGAGTTAGGGCTGCAACTAGTGAGTTTAGTGATTTTGCTTCTGTTTGGTGGAGAGCACATTGTCGTAAACATCCTAATAATATTCCTGCCACTTGGGAAGCTTTGAAATTAGTAATGCGTCACCGTTTTGTTCCTGGATATTATGAACGTGACTTGCTAAATAAACTACAACGCTTGAACCAAGGATCTAAATCTGTGGAAGACTATTATCAAGAATTGCAAATGGGCATGTTACGTTGTGGTTTAGTTGAGACTGAGGAAGCCTCTATGGCTAGGTTCTTGGGTGGATTGAATAGAGAAATTTATGACATACTTGCTTATAAAGATTATCATTCAATGACCCATTTATTCCATCTTGCTATACATGCTGAACATGAAGTGCAGGGTCGTTCCAGACTGCGTCCTAATTTTTCTGCAGGTCGTACTTCCACATGGGCGTCGCGCACTCCTGCTGCCCCGTCCACTCGCACCTCTACAACAGCACCTGCAACCTCTCGACTGGAGCCTTCTTCATCAACTTCAGCATCACACACTTCGGCACCACTGAAAAGTACTACACAAATTCCAACAAAAAGTTCATCGTCATCGTCCGCTTCCTCCAAAAGAACAAAGGATATCCAATGCCACACTTGCAAGGGATTTGGCCATGTCATGAAGGAGTGTCCTAATAAGCGTGTATTGATCATTCGTGAAGACGGCGAGTACGACTCTGCTAGTGATTTTGATGAAGACACATATGCCTTGCTTGCTACACATGAAGACGATGACACAAGACCGGAGCAAGAGGAAGAACATGTGACCGCTGACGACGCCGATAAGTACATGAGTCTTATATCACATCGTGTACTTAGTGCTCAGATTGTCAAAGCAAAGAAGGATCAATGTCACAACCTCTTCCACATCAAAGGAGTCGTCAAGGAGCGTTCCGTTCGCATAATCATTGATGGAGGGAGTTGTAACAATTTAGCAAGCATTGACATGGTGGAGAAGCTCTCCCTACCTTCGCGACAACATCCACAACCATACTACATTCAATGGTTTAATGATGGTGGAAAGGTAAAGGTAACACGCATGGTGGGAGTTCCTTTTTCTTTAGGTTCATACCATGACACTATTGATTGCGATATTGTGCCTATGCAAGCTTGTTCTATGTTACTAGGAAGGCCATGGCAATATGATAAACACTGTTTACATGATGATAGAACTAATCAGTACACTCTCACACATAAAGGAAAGAAAATCATTCTACACCCTATGTCTCCCGAGCAAATTTTAAAAGATGATCTTGCTAGGGCTAGTAGAAACACAAATATTGAGCGTACTCAATCTGAAAATCAGAAAGTTGTTGATGAGTTAGAACAATTTAATAAGCTGCACAAATCTGATCCTAGCACATCTAAAGAAATTAAATTGAAAGGTGTATCTTTCTTAGCTACACGTGCTGAAATTTTTGAGTTAGATGCTCATACTGATGAATGTTATGCTCTTATTTGCAAAGAAGTTTTGTTTTCATTTGAGGATATGCCTTCTTCTTTGCCTCCTGCTGTCGCTAACCTTTTGTAGGAGTATCATGATGTTTTTCCAAAGGAAGTACCACCGGGGCTGCCACCTATGAGAGGAATTGAACATCAAATTGACTTGATCCCTGGCGCCTCATTACCCAACCGTGCGCCGTACCGGACTAATCCAGAGGAGACTAAGGAGATTCAGCGACAAGTTCACGAACTACTTGAAAAAGGTTACATTCGTGAATCCCTTAGTCCATGTGCTGTACCAATTTTACTTGTTCCTAAAAAAGACGGTACTTCGCGTATGTGTGTTGATTGTAGAGCCATCAATAATATTACAATTCGATATCGTCATCCTATTCCTAGATTAGATGACATGCTTGATGAACTCAGTGGCTCAGTTGTGTTTTCTAAAGTGGACTTGCATAGTGGCTACCATCAAATTCGTATGAAACTAGGTGATGAATGGAAAACTGCTTTCAAAACTAAATTTGGTTTATATGAGTGGTTAGTTATGCCTTTTGGATTGACTAATGCACCTAGTACTTTCATGAGACTAATGAATGAAGTTTTGCGAGCTTTTATTGGACGATTTGTGGTAGTATATTTCGATGATATTTTGATTTATAGCAAGTCACTAGAGGAACACTTAGACCATTTGTGTGCTGTTTTTTCTGCTCTGCGTGATGCACGTTTATTTGGTAATATCGAGAAGTGCACTTTTTGCACGGATCGAGTCGCTTTTCTTGGCTATGTTGTGACAGCGCAGGGAATTGAAGTTGATAAAGCCAAGGTTGAAGCGATCCAGAGTTGGCCGACCCCTAACTCGGTCACACAGGTACGAAGTTTTCTCGGACTTGCTGGGTTCTACTGACGGTTCGTGAAAGATTTTAGTACCATCGCAGCACCGCTCAATGAGCTCACAAAGAAAAATGTGCCATTTGTTTGGAGCGACGCACAAGAGGAAGCCTTCACTATTCTTAAAGATAAGCTTACACACGCCCCTTTGCTGCAATTACCTGATTTTAATAAGATGTTTGAATTAGAATGTGATGCTAGCGGCATTGGTTTAGGTGGTGTTTTATTGCAAGAAGGAAAACCAGTAGCATACTTTAGTGAAACAGTGGGCCTAGTCTGAATTATTCAACATATGATAAAGAACTTTATGCACTAGTTCGGACTTTGGAGACATGGCAACATTATTTATGGCACAAGGAGTTTGTCATACATTCTGATCATGAATCCCTCAAGCATATTAGAAGTCAAAGCAAACTGAATCGTAGACACGCAAAATGGGTTGAATTTATTGAATCCTTTCCTTATGTTATTAAACACAAGAAAGGGAAGGAGAATGTTATTGTCGATGCCTTGTCTAGATGCTATACTATGTTATCACAACTTGACTTCAAAATTTTTGGACTTGAAACTATAAAAGAGCAATACGCTAATGATGTTGACTTTAAAGATATATTGCTCAATTGCAGAGAGGGTAGAACTTGGAACAAGTTCGTCATTAATGACGGATTTGTTTTTCGCGCTAACAAGCTATGCATCCCAGATAGCTCTATTCGTCTTTTGTTGTTATAGGAGTCGCATGGAGGAGGACTTATGGGACATTTTGGCGTCAAGAAGACAGAAGACATCCTTGCTAGTCATTTCTTTTGGCCAAAAATGAGAAGGGATGTGGAGAGATATGTTGCACGCTGCACGACATGCCAAAAAGCTAAGTCACGCTTGAACCCACATGGTTTATATATGCCTCTTCCTGTTCCTAGCACTCCTTGGGAAGATATATCTATGGACTTTGTATTAGGACTGCCTAGAACACGACGGGGGAGGGATAGTATATTTCTTGTTGTCGATAGATTCTCTAAGATGACACATTTTATATCTTGTCATAAAAGTGACGATGCTACTTACATTGCTGATTTGTTCTTCAGAGAAGTAGTTCGTTTACATGGTGTGCCAAATACAATTGTTTCTGATCGTGACACAAAATTTCTTAGCCACTTTTGGAGGGTGTTGTGGACAAAATTGGGGACTGAGCTTTTATTTAGTACTACATGTCATCCTCAAACAGATGGTCAAACTGAAGTGGTTAATCGAACATTGTCTACTATGCTTAGGGCTGTTTTGAAAAAGAACTTAAAAATGTGGGAAGATTGCCTGCCTCATGTAGAGTTTGCTTATAATCGTTCCGTTCATTCCACCACAAAATTATGCCCTTTCGAGATTGTTTATGGATTTATACCTCGTGCGCCAATTGATTTATTACCTATTCCATCTTCGGAGAAGGTAAACCTTGATGCTAAAGAACGTGCTGAGTTAGTATTGAAAATGCATGAGATGACTAAGAAAAATATTGAATGCATGAATGCCAAGTATAAACTTGCTAGTAGTCAGGATAGGAAAAGTATTGTGTTTGAACCAGGTGATTTAGTATGGTTACATTTGCGAAAAGACCGCTTCCCTGATTTACGAAAGTCAAAATTAATGCCTTGTGCGGATGGACCTTTTAAAGTGCTTGAAAAAATTAATGAGAATGCATATAAGCTTGATTTGCCTGCAGAATTTCGGGTTAGTCCCACATTTAACGTTGCAGATTTAAAGCCTTATTTGGGTGATGACGATGAGATGCCGTCGAGGACGACTTCGATTCAAGAAGGGGGGATGATGAGGACATCTCTTCTATTGTTACACCCGCCGCGACTCCTACATCAGTTATTCCACCTGGTCCTATTACTAGAGCGCGAGCGAGACAAATAAATGGCCAGGTACTATCGCTCCTTTGTACATATGATTTAGCTAACGAGAATATGATATTACACTCATGTTCTGATTTAATTGTACTCAGAAACCAAGGGATCAAACAATCAATTGAAGAGGAGCCTTTAAACCAAATGAAACAACACTCTTTGCGTGCATGCTCTCAACCGTCCTTGCATGCATGCACACACGGCACCATCCATCCCATCCATCGTGCATGCCATGGTACAGAAAGCAGACGCCACAAGATCCAAGCCAATTGATTTTTGTTGCATGGACCAAGAGACACCACGTTTTGGGCCATGGTGGGCCAACACGATTTGACTACTTCCTACGTGCAGCACTCGGTCGCCGTACGGACCGGTGTCCGATCAGCCCCAGGCGGCATCTGCTTTAATA
This sequence comes from Triticum aestivum, assembly GCF_018294505.1. Taxonomy (NCBI): domain Eukaryota; kingdom Viridiplantae; phylum Streptophyta; class Magnoliopsida; order Poales; family Poaceae; genus Triticum; species Triticum aestivum. The sequence continues at coordinate 637,101,620 of NC_057800.1, read as the reverse complement.
AATAGCTAGGTTAAGTTAGGGTTTAGACTCGGGTTTTATTGTATTGTCTAGCCATCGCTACAATTCGCATCTACGAGACGTGTAGGACTACCGCCTTGTCAGATCCACATTGGAACCCCAACTTTTCATCTAGTTCGTGTGCTCAGTTTATTATCCGCATTTTCAGATTGCAATTCACCTTTGTTCTTGCCGGTTCTTCGGTTGCTTGCAGGAACTTGAACCTCGTTGTTCAGGTTGATCGTGCCTACGGCAAGGTCAATAACCATCGGAGATTGGTTTAGCGATTGTCAAGGCGTATCGTCGGGTACGGCATAGCCGGATCGTCAAGATCAAAATCCACCAAATCGATAATTATCCCCACTCTCATCGAAAGATCGGGCCGCCGTCACATCACTAAGTGCCCCACATAATTTACCTATATATAATTTACCCACATAATTTACCTAGGTATCCCGTCTATACCGGCGGAAGCCCTTTCGATCGATGGCGTCAAGGGATCCACGATCTTACTACTACTAGTCAATGTAGTCAATGTGTACGTACAATGCATGTTAATTTCTAAAATTAACATGCATTTCTAAAATTAATATGCATTGTACATACACATTGACTACATTGACTAGTAGTAGTAAGATTGTGGATCTCTTGACGCCATCGATCGAAAGGGCTTCCGCCGGTATAGACGGGACATTCTTTGTGCTGATCGTTGAGATGGCAATTCACACTCCCCAGAACGGAAAGGAGATAACGCATCCATGGGTTCACTGGACTGACACCATCCACGGCCGTTTTGGCGTTTGTTTTTGCTTCTGCTGGTGTTTCCGTCCGTAGCCGCGCGTGGAAATCGACTTTCTCCACACGAATCATCTCAAGATCAGTACTAGCGTCACACTGTAAATGCTTCTTGACACGACTACGTGGATGCGTAGAGGCCGAAATGCCCACCGCTATTTGCTTGGAAGAGACGCCGCAGTTAGCTTCTGCAAGCATCCGTACCGCACAGATATGCTGCTGAAATCTCGAAACCACCAATCAATGTGTATGTGTACACGGCGTATGGCATCCCTTGGAGTGACGAATGCAGACGGCGGTGCGTGTGGGCATGAGCTGTGATATGATGGATAAGCATCGGCTCGCCCCGTGAGGCGTTGAGGTAGACAGCACGTAAGCGGAGCAACGCGCCACCGCGCCAGGATGTGTAGCTTGCCACCTCACGAATTTAGAGTGTGGTGCTTGGGAAAATATCAAGTGATACGGGCTATCACATGATACCCTGCTACGGGACTCTGTGGTGCCTTGGATCTACATGCAAGGGACAGGATCAGCTCACTTATTATTTACACATGCCCCCTTGGTACATTTGCATGTGCCCCCCTCGAAAACAACCCATCTTTGTGAAACCACAACAGACCTGTGCATCTGTCCCCAACATCCACATCGTCAGTTTCTAGATTTTTTTGAAACTATGATGATTTTTACAGCAAATTCGAAAACTATACACCCTAATGTACAAAAATCAAAAGTATCACCCCGCCAGCCTACCGTTGGCTGAAGAGGGACTTTTCGGCCTACCGTTGGCCGAAGAGGGACTTTTTGGCCAACCGTTGGCCAAAAAGTCCTTCTTCGGCCAACAATAGGCTGAAAAGTGGTCTTCGGCCAGCACATGCTCTCCTGTTTTAGAAAATTCATATCAATTAGGATTTTTAATATTTTAATTTGATTCTTTTTGCATTAGAATAGAAATTTTATGAAGTTTCTGTAGATATCAAGTTTGACTAGATTTAAAACCTTGAATTTGAATTTTCAAGAATTTGCTCAAATCACTAGATTGCCTATAATTTGAGCTAGGAGTATTTTTTTATATGATTCTTTTAATTTGAGCTATTTCTTTTAATTTTAATTGCTTTGAATTGTTTTCTTTAGTTTTTTGACATGTTCTTTTAGTTTCTATTAAGTTAATAGTAGATATTTTATTTGTAGTATTTTTTATATTTTTTTATCCTTCATTTTCTTTCCCACCGTTCTTTCCCTCCATTTTCTCCCGCTATTTTCTTTTCTGCCATTCTTTGCCGCCATTTTCTCCCGCCATTCTTTGCTGCCATTTGCTCCTGACATTTTCTTTTCCGTCATTTTATTTGCCGCCATTCTCTCCTTCCATTTTCTCCCGCCATTTTCTTTCACGCCATTCTGTCCCGCCATTTTCTTTCCCGCCATTCTCCCCTGCCATTTTGTTTCCCGCCATTCTCTCCCGTCATCTTCTTTTCCGCCATCTTCTTTCTCGCCATCTTCTCTTCTCAACTTATAAAACGAGCCTCACGGTGTCCACGACCGTAGATAACATCGTCTGACACGGTATGTGTCTCCTGCGTCGGTGCTGGTGGTGGAGTGTGAAACACTGTCTGAGAGAAGTCATAAGTGTTTGCAGCTTCGTCATCATCATCGGAGAGTGTTTCACACTTATGACTTCTCTTAGAGAGTGTTTCACACTCCACATGAAGGCATCATCGTCATCCTCCGCCGATGCAGCACTCTTGCCCTTTGATGATGCAGCACTCTTGCCCTTTGACGATGCGGTACTCTTGCCCTTGGTGCTCGGCATGAAAATATCGTCTTCATCCTCGTTGTCTTGGGTCAATAAATAAGTATGTTCTGCTGCAGCCTTTAGGAATGCTTCACCCTTATGTTGTTGCTTCTTCCATCTTCCATGCAACCTGAGAAGTTCTTTTCGTATCTCCTCAAAGGTCCTTGCAGGCTACCCGCACCTACTTAATGTGTGAGCCAACTCATTCAGTAAGGTGTCACTACTGAGGAGTTCGTCTCATGGAACTATCCTATTGTCTATCGTGAAATTGGTGTCTAAACTCAAAAGACATTTGAACATACTAGGGTGAAAACAACTACGATCAAAAGGATAACCGGACATCTTGACGAGACTACACTGGCCTCCTTAGTGTGGAGGAAGAGAATGGCGGGAAAGAAAATGGCGGGAAAGAAAATGGAGGAAAAAATATTGCGGGAAAGTATAGTTTTTTCATGTATAAAACGACAATGGTTGTACAGGATTTATAAGGCACTTTTAAATATAAACTCCTATCAAGCTCAAAGTTTTCTAGTAGGATAAAAGAAATAAAATACAAAAGAATACTACAAATAAAATAGCTACTGATAAATTAACAGAAATTAAAAGAATATGTCAAAAAAGCTAAAGAAAACAATTTAGAGTAATTAAAATTAAAAGAAATAGCACAAAACCTATAAAACACTAAAATAGAACTGTTTTCATAAAAATCCAATTTTAAATAATCCTAAAATTTGCCAATTAATTACTACTGATAAATAAAGTCACAAAGAACCACTAGCAAAAAAGAATCATCTAAAAAATACCCCCAGCTCAAATTATAGGCAATCTAGTGATTTGAGAAAATTCAAATTCAAATTTTCAAATCTAGTCAAACTTGATATTTACAGAAACTTCATAAAATTTATAATCTAATGCAAAAAGAATCAAATTAAAATACTAAAAATCCTAATTGATATGAATTTTTTAAAACAGAAGAGCAGGTGTTGACCGAAGACCACTTTTTGGCCTACCATTGACCGAAGACCACTTTTTGGCCAACGGTTGGCGAAAAGTCCTCTTTGGCCAATGGTTGGCCGAAGAGACCCTCTTCTGCCAACAGTAGACAGAAAAGTCCCTCTTCGGCCAACAGGAGGCCGAAAGGGTGATATTTTTGATTTTTATGCATTAAGGTGTATAGTTTCCGAATTTGCTATAAAAGTTATCATAGTTTCGAAAAAAATCCCAGTTTCTACCAACAAGTACGAACACTATACCAGCTTATCTTATCTGAATCAAAACAAAACGCGTGAATTAATCAAACTTAAACCACATCATTTAGGCCTTGTTTTGTTACTTTACATGTGATCAATCAACACAAAAATGAATGTTGCCCAGCTGAACAAATAAAGCGTAGTACATGCTAAAATTCAGTACATTTAAAGTAAGCTCTCATCAGTACAGCAAGCAACAACTTGAAACATTCGTATCTTGCGCCTTCAGGTCACCATCAATTTTATTTCATAATGAATATATAGGCATGTGATCAGCATCAACCAATTTTCCATTCCTGTATTCACATCTGAAATTTTCGATGATCAAAATATTTAGCAGAAATCTTGACAAAAAATCCATCTCAACAAACAATAGTACAAGCTAGCAAATTGTGAGGGATAGCAAATTGCCAAAAATCATTCATAGCATCAAAAGATCGTTGGATCAGAAGCATTTCAACAAATAAAGGTGCATCATATGCTGCCATCTTGGTCTAGGAATTAACATGACCTTAATATACATATATTTACAAGCGTATTACTTAGTTCACTAATTTACATAATTAAACCAAACAGCTTCACTACAGATCACTTGGTGACTCCATATTCTCCTTGTACGCCATCCTATGCTGGGCAGAAATGCACACCTACATGATAACATCAAGAATTACAACAACCGTAAACACTTTCCAAAAGATCATACAACATTAAATATGTGAAACCGTAAACACTTCTGTGACGCCAAATAACCTGCATGTCTGTTGCCCCATCTAATTCTCCTGATCAATTTTGTTGTTTCTTGACCTATAACAGCATGTAAAAAAAAATCGCTTGTTACACTAAGAGTGTGTTTAGTTGTAGAACCAAGTGGAATAGAATTGAATGGTTCCATTCCATCGGAACGGAATGGTTCCGTCTTAGTGTTCAGTAGTCTCAGCGTTTGGTTAGAGGAATAGGATAAGATACAGGTCACGAAGAATTATTTTCTCCAAGTGCTAGTACGGTGATTAAATACGCATCAACTAGTACTGGTACTGAGCATCAACAGTAGCGCATCAACTACGTAGTAATATCAAGCAGGGTGGAAGGGAAATTGATTTCTTCCGTCGCCGACCAGGTGAAGATTGCTGCTCTCGCCGTCAAATTCAGAAGTATCAAGTAGTATGAAGATTGCTGCGGACGGAAATCAATTCAAATGTATCAACTAGTATCAAGGTAGGTGCTCCCGGAAATCAATCTGAAGTCAGGCAAATCGCTCAAACCGAGCGGTGTCAGGCACCAATAGCGGCGAGACACTGTCGTCCTGCTTGTGCTCTGCTTCGCACCAACAGCAGCGACGACAGGAACAAGCCGCGGGAAAAGAAGACCCGCCAATCCGTTGGGACGACGCGGCGGCCACCGATGACGACAGGAACAGGCAACCGCGTCCTGCTCTCTGTTTATGTTGCTCCGCTGGCTACTAGCCTGCCGCCTGCTGCTAGATCGCCTCCAAGCTGTTGCTGCACGCCATGGGAGAGGATAGACGACTGGGACGCGAGGTACAGCCGCCGCCGGAGAGCGAGAGAAGTGTTTTGGGCGGCGGCGGCTCAGATAGAGAGAGGGAGAGGTGCGGGACGGACGCGGCGCTGACGGGGAGAGGCACGCGAGAGAGGTGGTTCTGCGTGGTCCGCTCGTTTTCGAGGAACGCCTCGGTTCGGCATAATCAGCGAATATGCTGTTTCATATTCCGATTCCTTCGACTAACTAAACACGGGATGGAACCGACCCATTACATTCCATCCGATGACAGAAACCAAACATACTCTAAGAGATCATGACATGCTCACAAGTCACGAACAGTAGAGTTATATTCACCTCTTTTTCTTCTTTCCACTTTTGCTATGTAGTTAATCAAGAAAGTAGCAGCCGACAATCGCACATGTACTGAGTTCAGTGTGCCGAGTACGAAAGGTTTGTTACTCGCCCTCCATGTCATTGTTCTCTTGTTAGAAAACTAAACAATGCTTATATCTTATTTTACCCATAGTAGTTGTAGATAGTCAAAGAAGACACTATTTTGATTAGCAGGCCAGTTTATTTGGCCAGCAAGTCAGCTTATTACACTGTGATAAAGTAATTTTGTTCCATCAAACTTTCCTAATTCCAGCTGCTGCAAAGTGAGAACAAGTACATAGATTTCCAATACTGGGAGGTCCCAGCCTGACCTAGAGTTCTACTGGGATTTTCTGTTAGTCAAGCATTATTGAGCCTCATTTGGCATGAATTTTAGTCAATTACTCTAAATGCTCACTTATGCCAGGTTGTACATGAGGTTTTCAACTACTGTATGTAAGAAACATTCTGACACTTTATAAGAAAGATTACGTGTATATACAGTTCAGATGGACATATTAGGACAAGAAGTGGTGATATTATAACACTGCTAGATCTCAGGATTAGATGCCAGAACCAATGACTGAACAAGAACATCACTATGTTGCAGTAATCATTCTTCTAAATCTTCAAGATTAAAATACTGATGCATATCTCCACTACGAATTAACTTTAACATCTGCTGCGACTGAAATGTGAGACACATAATTTTATACTAGAACTAATAGTACATGTAGCTGTATCTGCATGATTTTTCCAGTTTGTTCATTTGTTGACATACAATTGAACAGTTGCCTAAGAGTTGTGACACTCTAGCCTTGTCTAGAAGTAACCCACGACTCACAAAAGGAAATGGCCAAACAAAGAGGCACCTTCTTGTGTGCCTATATGTTCCCAAAAATATTTCCTAGTGATAATGCTTTTGCACATCAACACTTATTCAGAGTCTTTCATGCAAGGTTTCCTATCATTAAGGGCTACATTGTGGAGAACAATTGAAAAGCAAATCTTATATTCTCAAAAAAAGATGTCCGGACGAACACTGAAGTTGCTGCTGCCACACCTCTTTACGTAGCCGTCGACTGCTACTGCCTAATGTTACATCTTTCTTACTACAGGCAACTACTGTTGCTTTATTTAGTTTAACTGTCCTAATAGGATGACATATTGGTTTCAATTCTATATTGATACCCACAAATAAATCAATTATTTAATGAGATTATAGGATGAACTTATCATATAGAGATCGGCTTTTCCAATATGTGTTGCACTTAGTGACGAACGAGCCGCAGGCAAGCATGGATTACAACTCTGGGCTGGTCCAGAACTTCCAATGTGCGCAACACTGCAGCTGGAGGACACAGATTGAAGTCTGAACGCCACGGCATGTACTGGCAGATCAAGCTCAGCTGTCGACGGTGATCGGACATGCGCCATCGTTGCCAGCGAGAGACATGCCCAGTAGTATCCCACTCGAGTGGCTCGGCTAGGAACCGCCCGAACGACACAGACTCCCGCAGCGCCAACATCCAGTTCTAAAACCAAATAATCAAAATCTGGAATGCAACGGCCAGGTACTGACAAGAAAGGAGGCGCTGCCTCTTACCTGATCGTCGTTGAGTAGGGTCACCGACTCCCGCGACTTGGTCGGATCTAGCTGCGGCGACGAGAGGTTCGTCTCCGCTCCCATGGGGATGCCAACAGCTTGTGCCGGCTCTGAGCAAACTATTCGGCGCACGCGCGATAGCCCTCTAGGTTGCTCTGGATTGGGGCGTCCAGCAGCGGATGGGGCATGCTCCGTGGTGGCCGGCGGCGGTAGGATATGACCTAAGCGGCGGCGGTGGGGAAAATTTCGTATCGAAGAAGAGGAAAACGGAACAGAGCGGTCTGCACTTCGGCTGAATCACGGAATAACCCAGGGTGTCTTTTGCATAAATTGCAATGCGAACTGAGCCTGCTCCATCCTGTGCCTCCAGTCCAGATCGAACGGCCAACAAGGTCTCGTATCAGGGGATCATGCCACGAACGGCCAACAAGGTCTCGTATCAGGGGATCATGCCACACACGGTATCACCAGATACGCACTGTGTGCTGCGCTGCTGGTGGTGCTCGGAATGCTAGCACGTTCGGCGCTGAAGGGGCTCGTTCACGCAGTTGAGTTGGTTGGGCAGGAGAGTTCACGGGGGAGGTTGGGCCGAAACACCGAAACAATCAAGCACACGGGTGGAACCTTGCAGGCCAGACAAGGATTAGGAGCAATCCGTATTTTTTTGAACAACTTTAGTGGTCAAATTAACCAAAGTATCTATAAGAGCTCGGGGCAATTGGTTAGAAAATGCTAAATCTAGCACTTTTCTAGCTCAAATACTACATAAATCAACAGCAATTAATATGGAGCTGAGGGAGTAATGTTTCCGTGAGAGAGGATGTATGCATGGAACTGTATATTACTCCCTCCGTCCGGAAATACTTGTCATTAAAATAAATAAAAGGGGATGTATCTAAATGTATTTTAGTTCTAGATACATCCCTCTTTATCCATTTTGATGACAAGTATTTTCGGACGGAGGGAGTATAAGAGAAGCTCTCTCCTCTCGCAAAAAAAAGAGAAGCTCTCTCCGATAAGTATTTGGACCTCCCAACTATGGTTGGGCTTTGCTCGGAAAAAACTATGGTTGGGCTTTGCTCGGAAAAAACTATGGTTGGGGGTTTGCTTGGGGAAAAAGTTACACCATTCTAGTGTAATACTTGTTTAAGCATTGTTTGTAATATTCATATTTTTAAATAGTGTGGTGGTTGGTACTGGCTCTCGGATCAATATTTAGCAAGATCCATGGTTACCATTTAGTCAAGCCAAAAAGTTATCACTCCTATAGGGGTTATCATGTTGACAAAAGTTGAAGAACTGATTAACCCACTTTCAAGACAGTGGGATGAAGTTCTTATCGTGATGTTTTGTTTATGGTGGATGCTCAACGAATTCTCCAAATTACATTGAATGCGCTAGAGATCAGAGATTTTGTTGCTTGGATTTATAAACAACTGGGAACGTTCTTTGTTCGGTCAGCTTATCATAAGGAGTTGGAGCATCAATATGGGTAGTTACTGAATAAATCGGATGGTCGGGGAGGTGCAACATTTAATCTGATAGCTGAGTGCCCGTGCGTTGCCACGGAATAATAAATAAAAGCTATATACAGAGATTGATTATCTACATTTTCTATTTTACGAATGTCTTTATCAAGGGTAATGTGTATGCGATATATGACTATCTAACAATTTTTTCCCCTTGTTTTACATTAATCTTATTGGGTGTTTCTCATAAAATGACCCATGTTGTATCATATAAAAAGAAATGTTATAACCATGATAGTCCCAATACACAAAATCCACTATTTCTCATAGTACTACGCATAAAAATACACCATTAGTTGAACAAGGATTATAAAGTATCATGTAATCATATTTGAAAGGGGATAAACAAAGTACCTCAGGCACATCTTTCCTTTGACTGAACCCGAGATTTTGTACAGTGTTATGTTTGCATCAAATACTTCTTGCCAAAAAAAATTGTTTGCATCAAATACATTGTAAAACTAAAACACTTCACCAATCCAAAGAAAATTAATATAAATCTGAAAAATGTTCTTGTTGACAACAAGACAAAGTTGTGTTGCCTTTCCAGAATCATATAGCACACGTCGGATTTTAGCAATCCAACTGTACAGATTTTTTATAAGCAATCCAACTTCGGTACCTAGGACTTCTGCTGACAAAGCATATATTAATCTCATCTCCTAAGTGGATTCGTAAATTTGCAAATGAGTGCCAATGACATCAGTCCTGCAGCTGTAATCTCTCACATTATTAATTAATAGTTAAATATGTAACAGTTAGATGCAAAGTTCAGAGAAAACCCGTAATGATCTATGACTGCAGTTTCAGTTTAGTGAAACTAACTTCGAATAACTAAAGCACAGGGAGGGAAGGAGAGTCGCTGCATTGGTATTCCATTATTATATTCGATGTAAGTTCTTCCCTCATGTATGCTCCTGTTGTAATGTCAAGGGCTTTGTATTCCAATTTCTAAATACATATTAGATAATATAAAGTTTAAAGAAATATGACCTGCTTATTCTATTTCTCAAAGTTGAAGCACAAATGAAGACAGTACAATTCATGATTGCCATAAGCCTAAGAGTACAATCCAAGATTGCTGCAAAATTCCTTAGCATTGCCATCACCTCAGTTCTGTTACTTTTCTTGACAATATACTCCTAAAATCTTGTGAAACAAAACCTTCATTATTACCCCCCCCCCATGCATACAGTTCCATTTTATACAATTAAGGGTGTTGGAAATATGCCCTAGAGGCAATAATAAAAGCATTATTATTATATTTCCTTGTTCATGATAATTGTCTTTATTCATGCTATAATTGTGTTATCCGGAAATCGTAATACATGTGTGAATAATAGACACCAACATGTCCCTAGTAAGCCTCTAGTTGACTAGCTCGTTGATCAACAGATAGTCATGGTTTCCTGACTATGGACATTGGATGTCATTGATAACGAGATCACATCATTAGGAGAATGATGTGATGGACAAGACCCAATCCTAAACATAGCACAAGATCGTATAGTTCGTTTGCTAGAGTTTTCCAATGTCAAGTATCTTTTCCTTAGACCATGAGATCGTGTAACTCCCGGATACCGTAGGAGTGCTTTGGGTGTACCAAACGTCACAACGTAACTGGGTGACTATAAAGGTATACTACGGGTATCTCCGAAAGTGTCTGTTGGGTTGACACGGATCAAGACTGGGATTTGTCACTCCGTATGACGGAGAGGTATCACTGGGCCCACTCGGTAATGCATCATCATAATGAGCTCAAAGTGACCAAGTGTCTGGTCACGGGATCATGCATTACGGTACGAGTAAAGTGACTTGCCGGTAACGAGATTGAACGAGGTATTGGGATACCGACGATCGAATCTCGGGCAAGTAACATACCGATTGACAAAGGGAATTGTATACGGGATTGATTGAATCCTCGACATCGTGGTTCATCCGATGAGATCATCGAGGAGCATGTGGGAGCCAACATGGGTATCCAGATCCCGCTGTTGGTTATTGACCGGAGAGCGATCTCGGTCATGTCTACATGTCTCCCGAACCCGTAGGGTCTACACACTTAAGGTTCGGTGACGCTAGGGTTGTAGGGATATGTATATGCAGTAACCCGAATGTTGTTCGGAGTCCCGGATGAGATCCCGGACGTCACGAGGAGTTCCGGAATGGTCCGGAGGTAAAGAATTATATATAGGAAGTGCTATTTCGGGCATCGGGACAAGTTTCGGGGTCACCGGTATTGTACCGGGACCACCGGAAGGGTCCCGGGGGTCCACCGGGTGGGGCCACCTGCCCCGGGGGGCCACATGGGCTGTAGGGGTGTGCGCCTTGGCCTACATGGGCCAAGGGCACCAGCCCCAAGAGGCCCATGCGCCTAGGGTTCAAGAAGGGAAGAGTCCCAAAGGGGGAAGGCACCTCCTAGGTGCCTTGGGGAGGAGGGATTCCTCCCTTGGCCGCCGCCCCCCTAGGAGATTGGATCTCCTAGGGCCGGCGCCCCCCCCTTGGCCCTCCTATATATAGTGGGGAGATGGAGGACTTCTCACCCCACGCCTTTGGTGCCTCCCTCTCCCTCTCCAACACATCCTCCTCCTCCATAGTGCTTGGCGAAGCCCTACCGGAGTACTGCAGCTCCACCACCACCACGCCGTCGTGCTGCTGCTGGAGCCATCTTCCTCAACCTCTCCTTCCCCTTGCTGGATCAAGAAGAAGGAGACGTCACGCTGACCGTACGTGTGTTGAACGCGGAGGTGCCGTCCGTTCGGCGCTAGGATCTCCGGTGATTTGGATCACGTCGAGTACGCCTTCCTCATCCCCGTTCTTTGAACGCTTCCGCGCATGATCTACAAAGGTATGTAGATGCAATCCGATCACTCGTTGCTAGATGAACTCATAGATGGATCTTGGTGAAACCGTAGGAAATTTTTTGTTTTCTGCAACGTTCCCCAACAGTGGCATCATGAGCTAGGTCTATGCGTAGTTCTCTTGCACGAGTAGAACACAATTTGTTGTGGGCGTAGATGTTGTCAACTTTCTTGCCGCTACTAGTCTTATCTTGCTTCAGCGGTATTGTGGGATGAAGCGGCCCGGACCAACCTTACACGTACGCTTACGTGAGACCGGTTCCACCGACTAACATGCACAAGTTGCATAAGGTGGCTGGCGGGTGTCTGTCTCTCCCACTTTAGTTGGAGCGGATTCGATGAAAAGGGTCCTTATGAAGGGTAAATAGAAGTTGACAAATCACGTTGTGGCTTTCACGTAGGTAAGAAAACGTTCTTGCTAGAACCCTATTTCAGCCACGTAAAACTTGCAACAACAATTAGAAGACGTCTAACTTGTTTTTGCAGCAAGTGCTTTGTGATATGATATGGCCAAAGTTGTGATGAATGATGAATGATATATATGTGATGTATGAGATGTTCATGCTATTGTAATAGGAATCACGACTTGCATGTCGATGAGTATGACAACCGGCAGGAGCCATAGGAGTTGTCTTTATTTTTTGTATGACCTGCGTGTCATTGAGAAACGCCATGTAAATTACTTTACTTTATTGCTAAACGCGTTAGCCATAGTAGTAGAAGTAATAGTTGGCGAGCAACTTCATGGAGACACGATGATGGAGATCATGATGATGGAGATCATGGTGTCATGCCGGTGACAAGATGATCATGGAGCCCCAAGATGGAGATCAAAGGAGCTATGTGATATTGGCCATATCATGTCACTATTATTATTTGATTGCATGTGATGTTTATCATGTTTTGCATCTTGTTTACTTAGAACGACGGTAGTAAATAAGATGATCCCTCATAATAATTTCAAGAAAGTGTTCCCCCTAACTGTGCACCGTTGCGACAGTACGTTGTTTCGAAGCACCACGTGATGATCGGGTGTTAGATTCTAACGTTCACATACAACGGGTGTAAGACAGATTTACACATGCAAACACTTAGGTTGACTTGACGAGCCTAGCATGTACAGACATGGCCTCGGAACACAGAAGACCGAAAGGTCGAGCATGAGTCGTATAGAAGATACGATCAACATGAAGATGTTCACCGATGTTGACTAGTCCGTCTCACGTGATGATCGGACACGGCCCTAGTTAACTCGGATCATGTTATACTTAGATTACTAGAGGGATGTCTATCTAAGTGGGAGTTCATTGTATAATTTGATTAGATGAACTTAATTATCATGAACTTAGTCTAAAATCTTTACAATATGTCTTGTAGATCAAATGGCCAACGTAGTCCTCAACTTCAACGCGTTCCTAGAGAAAACCAAGCTGAAAGACGATGGCAGCAACTATACGGACTGGGTCCGGAACCTGAGGATCATCCTCATAGCTGCCAAGAAAGATTATGTCCTACAAGCACCGCTAGGTGACGCACCCGTCCCACAGAACCAAGACGTTATGAACGCTTGGCAGACACGTGTTGATGACTACTCCCTTGTTCAGTGCGGCATGCTTTACAGCTTAGAGCCGAGGCTCCAAAAGCGTTTTGAGAGACATGGAGCATATGAGATGTTCGAAGAGTTGAAAATGGTTTTTCAAGCTCATGCCCGGGTCGAGAGATATGAAGTCTCCGACAAATTCTTCAGCTGTAAGATGGAGGAAAACAGTTCTGTCAGTGAGCACATACTCACTATGTCTGGGTTACATAACCACTTGACTCAGCTGGGAGTTAATCTCCCGGATGACGCGGTCATTGACAGAATCCTCCAGTCGCTTCCACCGAGCTACAAGAGCTTTGTGATGAACTTCAATATGCAGGGGATGGAAAAGACCATTCCTGAATTATTTGCAATGCTGAAATCAGCAGAGGTAGAAGTCAAAAAGGAACATCAAGTGTTGATGGTGAATAAAACCACTAAGTTCAAGAAAGGCAAGGGTAATAAGAACTTCAAGAAGGACGGCAAGGGAGTTGTCGCGCCCGGTAAGCAAGCTGCCGGGAAGAAGCCAAAGAATGGACCCAAGCCCGAGACTGAGTGCTTTTATTGCAAGGGAAGTGGTCACTGGAAGCGGAACTGCCCCAAGTACTTAGCGGACAAGAAGGCCGGCAAAACGAAAGGTATATGTGATATACATGTAATTGATGTGTACCTTACCAGTATTCGTAGTAGCTCCTGGGTATTTGATACCGGTGCGGTTGCTCACATTTGTAACTCAAAACAGGAGCTGCGGAATAAGCGGAGACTGGCGAAGGACGAGGTGACGATGCGAGTCGGGAATGGTTCCAAGGTCAATGTGATCGCCGTCGGCACGCTACCTCTACATTTACCTTCGGGATTAGTTTTAAACCTTAATAATTGTTATTTAGTGCCAGCTTTGAGCATGAACATTGTATCAGGATCTCGTTTAATTCGAGATGGCTACTCATTTAAATCCGAGAATAATGGTTGTTCTATTTATATGAGAGATATGTTTTATGGTCATGCTCCGATGGTGAATGGTTTATTCTTAATGAATCTCGAGCGTAATACTACACATGTTCATAGTGTGAGTACCAAAAGATGTAAGATTGATAATGATAGTCCCACATACTTGTGGCACTGCCGCCTTGGTCACATAGGTGTCAAACGCATGAAGAAGCTCCATGCTGATGGACTTTTAGAGTCTCTTGATTACGAATCATTTGACACGTGCGAACCATGCCTCATGGGTAAAATGACCAAGACTCCGTTCTCAGGAACAATGGAGCGAGCAACCAACTTATTGGAAATCATACATACTGATGTGTGCGGTCCAATGAGTGTTGAGGCTCGCGGTGGCTATCGTTATGTTCTCACCCTCACTGATGACTTGAGTAGATATGGGTATGTCTACTTAATGAAACACAAGTCTGAAACCTTTGAAAAGTTCAAGGAATTTCAGAGTGAGGTTGAGAATCAACGTGACAGGAAAATCAAGTTCCTGCGATCAGATCGCGGAGGAGAATACTTGAGTCACGAGTTTGGCACGCACTTAAGAAAATGTGGAATAGTTTCACAACTCACGCCGCCTGGAACACCTCAGCGTAATGGTGTGTCCGAACGTCGTAATCGCACTCTATTAGATATGGTGCGATCTATGATGTCTCTTGCCGATTTACCGCTTTCTTTTTGGGGCTATGCTTTAGAGACTGCCGCATTCACTTTAAATAGGGCTCCGTCGAAATCCGTTGAGACGACACCGTATGAATTATGGTTTGGGAAGAAACCTAAGCTGTCGTTTCTAAAAGTTTGGGGATGCGATGCTTATGTCAAGAAACTTCAACCTGAAAAGCTCGAACCCAAGTCGGAAAAATGCGTCTTCATAGGATACCCTAAAGAAACTATTGGGTATACCTTCTACCTCAGATCCGAAGGCAAGATCTTTGTTGCCAAGAATGGATCCTTTCTAGAGAAGGAGTTTCTCTCGAAAGAAGTAAGTGGGAGGAAAGTAGACCTTGATGAAGTATTACCTCTTGAACCGGAAAATGGCGCAACTCAAGAAAATGTTCCTGAGGTGCCTGCACCGACTAGAGAGGAAGTTAATGATAATGATCAAGATACTTCTGATCAAGCTCCTACTGAAATTCGAAGGTCCACAAGGACACGTTCCGCACCAGAGTGGTACGGCAACCCTGTCTTGGAAATCATGTTGTTGGACAACAGTGAACCTTCGAACTATGAAGAAGCGATGGCGGGCCCGGATTCCGACAAATGGCTGGAAGCCATGAAATCCGAGATAGGATCCATGTATGAAAACGAAGTATGGACTTTGACTGACTTGCCTGTTGAGCGGCGAGCCATAGAAAATAAATGGATCTTTAAGAAGAAGACAGACGCGGATGGTAATGTGACCATCTATAAAGCTCGGCTTGTCGCTAAGGGTTATCGACAAGTTCAAGGGGTTGACTACGATGAGACTTTCTCACCGGTAGCGAAGCTAAAGTCCGTCCGAATCATGTTAGCTATTGCCGCATTCTACGATTATGAGATATGGCAAATGGACGTCAAAACGGCATTCCTTAATGGTTTCCTTAAGGAAGAATTGTATATGATGCAGCCGGAAGGTTTTGTCGATCCTAAGAATGCTGACAAGGTGTGCAAGCTCCAACGCTCGATTTATGGGCTGGTGCAAGCATCTCGGAGTTGGAACATTCGCTTTGATGAGATGATCAAAGCGTTTGGGTTTACGCAGACTTATGGAGAAGCCTGTGTTTACAAGAAAGTGAGTGGGAGCTCTGTAGCATTTCTCATATTATATGTAGATGACATACTTTTGATGGGAAATGATATAGAACTCTTGGACAGCATTAAGGCCTACTTGAATAAGAGTTTTTCAATGAAGGACCTTGGAGAAGCTGCATATATATTAGGCATCAAGATCTATAGAGATAGATCAAGACGCCTCATAGGTCTTTCACAAAGCACCTACCTTGATAAGATATTGAAGAAGTTCAATATGGATCAGTCTAAGAAGGGGTTCTTGCCTGTGTTGCAAGGTGTGAAATTGAGCTCGGCTCAATGTCCGACCACGGCAGAAGATATAGAAGAGATGAGTGTCATCCCCTATGCCTCAGCCATAGGTTCTATTATGTATGCCATGCTGTGTACCAGACCTGATGTAAACCTTGCCGTAAGTTTGGTAGGAAGGTACCAAAGTAATCCCGGCAAGGAACACTGGACAGCGGTCAAGAATATCCTGAAGTACCTGAAAAGGACTAAGGAAATGTTTCTCGTTTATGGAGGTGACGAAGAGCTCGTCGTAAAAGGTTACGTCGACGCTAGCTTCGACACAGATCTGGATGACTCTAAGTCACAAACCGGATACGTGTATATATTGAATGGTGGGGCAGTAAGCTGGTGCAGTTGCAAGCAGAGCGTCGTGGCGGGATCTACATGTGAAGCGGAGTACATGGCAGCCTCGGAGGCAGCGCATGAAGCAATTTGGGTGAAGGAGTTCATCACCGACCTAGGAGTCATACCCAATGCGTCGGGGCCGATCAAGCTTTTCTGTGACAACACTGGAGCTATTGCTCTTGCCAAGGAGCCCAGGTTTCACAAGAAGACAAGGCACATCAAGCGTCGCTTCAACTCCATTCGTGAAAATGTTCAAGATGGAGACATAGAAATTTGTAAAGTCCATACAGATCTGAATGTAGCAGATCCGTTGACTAAACCTCTCCCTAGAGCAAAACATGATCAACACCAGAATTCCATGGGTGTTCGATTCATCACAATGTAACTAGATTATTGACTCTAGTGCAAGTGGGAGACTGTTGGAAATATGCCCTAGAGGCAATAATAAAAGCATTATTATTATATTTCCTTGTTCATGATAATTGTCTTTATTCATGCTATAATTGTGTTATCCGGAAATCGTAATACATGTGTGAATAATAGACACCAACATGTCCCTAGTAAGCCTCTAGTTGACTAGCTCGTTGATCAACAGATAGTCATGGTTTCCTGACTATGGACATTGGATGTCATTGATAACGAGATCACATCATTAGGAGAATGATGTGATGGACAAGACCCAATCCTAAACATAGCACAAGATCGTATAGTTCGTTTGCTAGAGTTTTCCAATGTCAAGTATCTTTTCCTTAGACCATGAGATCGTGTAACTCCCGGATACCGTAGGAGTGCTTTGGGTGTACCAAACGTCACAACGTAACTGGGTGACTATAAAGGTATACTACGGGTATCTCCGAAAGTGTCTGTTGGGTTGACACGGATCAAGACTGGGATTTGTCACTCCGTATGACGGAGAGGTATCACTGGGCCCACTCGGTAATGCATCATCATAATGAGCTCAAAGTGACCAAGTGTCTGGTCACGGGATCATGCATTACGGTACGAGTAAAGTGACTTGCCGGTAACGAGATTGAACGAGGTATTGGGATACCGACGATCGAATCTCGGGCAAGTAACATACCGATTGACAAAGGGAATTGTATACGGGATTGATTGAATCCTCGACATCGTGGTTCATCCGATGAGATCATCGAGGAGCATGTGGGAGCCAACATGGGTATCCAGATCCCGCTGTTGGTTATTGACCGGAGAGCGATCTCGGTCATGTCTACATGTCTCCCGAACCCGTAGGGTCTACACACTTAAGGTTCGGTGACGCTAGGGTTGTAGGGATATGTATATGCAGTAACCCGAATGTTGTTCGGAGTCCCGGATGAGATCCCGGACGTCACGAGGAGTTCCGGAATGGTCCGGAGGTAAAGAATTATATATAGGAAGTGCTATTTCGGGCATCGGGACAAGTTTCGGGGTCACCGGTATTGTACCGGGACCACCGGAAGGGTCCCGGGGGTCCACCGGGTGGGGCCACCTACCCCGGGGGGCCACATGGGCTGTAGGGGTGTGCGCCTTGGCCTACATGGGCCAAGGGCACCAGCCCCAAGAGGCCCATGCGCCTAGGGTTCAAGAAGGGAAGAGTCCCAAAGGGGGAAGGCACCTCCTAGGTGCCTTGGGGAGGAGGGATTCCTCCCTTGGCCGCCGCCCCCCCTAGGAGATTGGATCTCCTAGGGCCGGCGCCCCCCCCCTTGGCCCTCCTATATATAATGGGGAGATGGAGGACTTCTCACCCCACGCCTTTGGTGCCTCCCTCTCCCTCTCCAACACATCCTCCTCCTCCATAGTGCTTGGCGAAGCCCTGCCGGAGTACTGCAGCTCCATCACCACCACGCTGTCGTGCTGCTGCTGGAGCCATCTTCCTCAACCTCTCCTTCCCCTTGCTGGATCAAGAAGAAGGAGACGTCACGCTGACCGTACGTGTGTTGAACGCGGAGGTGCCGTCCGTTTGGCGCTAGGATCTCCGGTGATTTGGATCACGTCGAGTACGACTTCCTCATCCCCGTTCTTTGAACGCTTCCGCGCGTGATCTACAAAGGTATGTAGATGCAATCCAATCACTCGTTGCTAGATGAACTCATAGATGGATCTTGGTGAAACCGTAGGAAATTTTTTGTTTTCTGCAACGTTCCCCAACAAAGGGATCAAAGTGTTGGCATGGGAGATGTCATTGATACCTCGGTAACATTGACAGTGCAAAGCTAGGCCCCGGCCCCCAACAATGAAAAAAATATCACCTTTCAAGGGGCTAAGTCCTTCTACAAGGCATTAAAAAAATGTAATGTGAGAATAGGAAGGACACACATTTTAGAAAAATTGATATGATTCTGATATGCAAAACTCAGAGCAATTGGTATCTGCTTCCCATGTTACGTCGGAGCTTGGTGTGTGGAAAATCAAATGTACACACTATTAAGACTACAAAAAACTCATGCAGTAACACATTACGAAGCTTAGAAAAACAGAATAAATATTGTGATTGCCAAATTAGTTGAAGGAAATAAAGGGGTTATAGAATTGTGATATACTTGTGTGAGGACTCCCATAGGAAATAATGTTCTAACTCGATGGACGTACAAACAGAGGCGTGCACATCGGAGGATACCACCAATACGGCCAGCCTCGCCGATTCCAACATCAAACAACTTAATCAACCCATTCCTTGTCTTTGGGAACATGGAAATGACGCAGGGAATCACCTAGAAATCCGTGTGCGGCTGCTACGACAGTGACCGGGGTTTGGGTTTTCTCGGGAAGGAAACACGGGTGCAACTGCTACGCATTTTCTGCTGATTGCAAGAACCACAATGGCCAGACAATGATTGAAGTGAGCAAACATGTTCATGTTCTTTTGGCATAATGAGTGGCATCCTATTCCTAGCTACAAACAGTTTGAGGCCAAACAGTCGGCAGCATCACAAGTAGATAACTGAAATAAATTACAATAGCAGAAGAACAACTTGATATAATCCAATAGATCAAGCAAAAATAATTAAAACAAACTTTCTGTTTGTTCTTTCACTGAACAGTTGAAGTGCTTTAGTAGCAGTATCGAACTATCGATAGATTAGATAGAGTTGTCAGTTCTGAACTTACGATAGTATAAGCGACCTCTCTTGGGTTTCGTCACACAAGCAGAAACAAAGAGAAGAGGAAAACATGACAAGCAGCAGCGAGAATGAAAGGCTGGAGGGTAGCATCACTCACCTGAGCCTGCTATGAGTCTGTAACCGTGACTATGCCCAGGCCGCCCGTACCCCCACCCGGCGTCCAGTTCCTTCATGCCTCCATCACATGGTATGGCTACATGTACGTCCACGCCAAAATATAGGTGCACTACAGCCATTGAGTCTCCACCGCCAGTGCACTACAACCATTGAGTCTCCACCGCCAGTGCACTACAACCATTGAGTCTCCACTGCCACTCCAGTAGACTAACTAACACAGAGACCAATAGAGGAGAGGGCCCGCTATGAATGGATTCTTCACAATACCAGAAGATGTGACACAAGGAATGATTTGTCAATCTCAGTCCAAAGCATATAACTGGAACATAACCAAAGATTTGAGATATCATGAGAGGAAGAATGCTTACAGAAGAAAACAAGAACTTCTTCATGGCACATGTGCTGAGCTTGGTAAAGTCTGACGCCACTGCATTCACGCCCAAGGACCTGCTAGCACACCCTCTACATGTTCAACCCTGCTGCCTCTCTGCTCCCTCCCACCAATGAGAGCCACGTCCCTGTCCTCCAAAGGTCACCGGTAGAAGCAGCGAGGGCGACCTAGAGGATGACGAGACATCACTAACGTTACCCATGTAGCCTTTCCCATGCTGGTTTATTCCTTCTCTACGGGGCGACGAAACCGGAGCTCGCCTGGCGACAGGGGTGGCCGAGGAGAAGGGGGTCGTCCTCGCCGAGGTCGGGCTTCTCCAGCATGTACTCCACCTGCAATAAAACATGGAGTTAGGAGCGGCTCGAGCGGATTACGGGGCGGCGGAACAGGAATCACCTGGGGGCGGGGGTCGGGTTTGGGGCGGACGCACTCCTCGGAGCCCTCGTCGGCTCACGCGGCCCTATTCTTCCTGTCCTAGCGTCGGCAGCAGGGGTGGCCATGTCCGGTGTCCCGTGGTTTGGGGCTCACCGTGTCCGCCGCGGCGGCGACGGCGATTGGGGTGGCGGCGTCAGCAGAAGCGAGCGAGGCGACCCCTTCCTCCTCGGTGCCTACGCTGTGCTCCTTCCTCTCTCTGGCGGCGACAATATTTGGCAGGGAGAGAGACGAGATCGGGAGAGAGGGCTCGGGGAGAGGTGGGGGCGAGGCATGGGTGGGATCCTGGGCTGGTTTTTCGGGTTTCTGGTGCGTGTGGGATCCAGCGTTTTGTTTACCGCATCGAGGGGGAGGGACGAGGTCGAACCATCATGACGTTCGATCCCCTTTAATAGTAGAGATTTGGAATGAATGTTGGGGTCTTCTCATACTTGGAAAAGTAAAAGTCTTCAACTGGAAGGGGGTTACATGGAGAGTTACCTTACTATTGAGTTAATGTTCAACGACACATTCGTACTACTGTTCAATGTCCACTATGTTCTATTGGTATGGAGGAAATACAATAGTGTCTATTATCTCGTGTGTGAGCAAAGAAAATTTGGAAAGAACTCGGCCTAATTGAGGAAGTTAATAAAGCAATGTTAGAGGATCGGTTGAGAATGCTCACTTTGAAAATTCTTGCTAAACTATACTAGGACTAGAGATATCCCATCGATAGAACTTGCAGCTGTTGTAGCGTAGTTCATATGGTGGAACCAAAGACAACTTGTGAGAGGTGAATCAGTGCAGTCATGTGAGAGATTGGCCCTTGCCATCAAAGTTCTAGCCACAAAAGTCAATAGAGCGCCATCTTCAAAATTCCCAAGTGCAAGTGTGATCATATGAAGAAGAAGTGGACAAATGGAATTATTTAAGTTAGCGTGGATGCTTATTTATCTGAGGAAGCCTTTTTAGGTGCTACTGGTGCATTGGCATGAGATGAATATGGGAATTTCATTCCGGCTGCGACCTGGTTCTTACCCCATGTGAGTAGCATGGGCTCAACTAAAATAATTGCTAATCGAAATGGTTTGTAGTTCGCTTTGAATAGATCATCTCATACAACAATTTTATATAATCACGTCTTGACCATATTACATCACAACATGCCTTGCAAAAACAAGTTAGACGTCCTCTACTTTGTTGTTGCAAGTTTTACGTGGCTGCTACGGGCTTACCAAGAAACGTCCATATGTACGCATCAAAAACCACAACGATTTTTCATCAAGTGTGCTGTTTTAACCTTCAACAAGGACCGGGCGTAGTCACACTCGATTCAATTAAAGTTGTAGAAAAAGACACCCACTAGCCACCTGTGTGCGAAGCACGTCGGTAGAACCAGTCTCATAACACGGTCATGTAATGTCGGTCTGGGCCGCTTCATCCAACAATACCAACGAATAAAGTATGACATGCTGGTAAGCAGTATGACTATTATGCCCACAACTCTTTGTGTTCTACTCGTGCATATAACATTTACGCATAGACCTGGCTCTGATGCCACTGTTGGGGGACGCAGTATTTCAAATTTTTCCTATGATCACGCAAGATCTATCTAGGAGATGCATGACTGTGTCCTGGACTAGGGGGTACTCACCACATCGTCTCCCGATCAGTTGGATTGGGCCGAGGACCCCCCCAGGGCCATTTACTCGTGGGCCAGTTCGGATAGTCAATGACATGCACAAGGAAGATTCCACAAGACTTGGTGATCAAGATAAGGACTCCTCTCCACCGGCGTATTCGACTAGGACTCTTGTTATCCTAGGCCTCTGGTGCATTATATAAGCCAAGGCCAAGCTAGTCGATAGATTATTATGACATTACTCATCACACCTGTAGGGTTTAGACCACAACATACGATCTCGAGGTAGATCAACTCTTGTAACCCCCATACTCATCAAAGTCAATCAAGCAGGAAGTAGGGTATTACCTCCATCAAGAGGGCCTGAGGGAGTCCTGGATTAGGGGGTCTCCAAACAGCCGGACTATATCCTTTGGCCGGACTGTTGGACTATGAAGATACAAGATTGAAGACTTCATCCCGTGTCTGGATGGGACTTTCCTTGGCGTGGAAGGCAAGCTTGGCAATACAGATATGTAGATCTCCTCCCTTGTAACCGACTCTGTGTAACCCTAGCCCCCTCCGGTGTCTATATAAACCGGAGGGTTTAGTTCGTAGGTCAACAGACAATCATACCATAGGCTAGCTTCTAGGGTTTAGCCTCTACGATCTCGTGGTAGATCAACTCTTGTAATACTCATATCATCAATATCAATCAAGCAACACATAGGGTATTACCTCCATCAAGAGGGCCCGAACCTGGGTAAACATCGTGTCCCCTGCCTCCTGTTACCATCCGCCTTAGACGTGCAGTTCGGGACCCCCTACCCGAGATCTGCCGGTTTTGACACCGACATTGGTGCTTTCATTAAGAGTTCCACTGTGCCGTCACCATAAGGCTCGATGGCCCCTTCGATCATCAATAACGATGCGGTCTAGGGTGAGGTTTTCCTTCCCGGGCAGATCTTCATATCCGGCGGCTTCGCACTGCGGGCCAATTCGCTTGGCCATCTGGAGCAGATCGAGAGCTACGCCCCTGGCCATCAGGTCAGGTTCGGAAACTTAAACTACACTGCCAACATCCGCAGAGACTTGATCTTCGACGGATTCGAGCCCATGTCAGGTGCGCCGCACAATCACGACGAGCATGACGTAACTCTGCCGTCGAACAGTGTTCGGGAGATCGCATCTGCAACTACTCTGGCCTTCAATCCGGAGCAAATTGCGCCATCCGACGACGGAGGGACGGACCCCACCATGGAGGCCGCACTCTCAGTGGTGATGGAGCCGGATACTGACTTCACCCCTTACAAGAGCCGTGTTGCCGAACCACTGGATTCGTCTCTGGCCACGGACTCCGAACCGCCTGCATCCGTGCCTATCGAATCCGATTGGGCGCTGATCTTGGAGTTCACCTCCGTGGATATCTTTCAGCACTCGCCTTTCGGCGATGTGCTAAATTTATTAAAGTCTCTCTCCTTGTCAGGAGAACCTTGGCAGAACTATGTCCGGCTAGAATGGGATGCGGACGACGAAGAAATTCGCTGCCCACCCACCACCCACTTAGTAGCCACTGTCGACGATTTAACCGACATGCTAGACTTCGACTTCGAAGACATCGACAGTATGGACGACGATGCGGGAGACGAACAGGAACCACCGCCCACAGGGCGCTGGACCGCCACTTCATCACATGACATATACATGGTGGATACACCCAAAGAAAACAATGACGAGGAACGGGAGGAGACAGCGGAGGATGACCCCTCCAAAAAGCAAACAAAGCGTCGGCGTAGGCGCCGCTCCAAATCCCGCCTCGGCAAAAACATCGATAAGAGTGCAAGAGAAAATAATACTCCAGTCGACTTCAGAGGAAACGGCGACGTCATTGCCCCGGCAGCAGAGCACGATGAAGCTGCAAACGGCGAACACAGTACGGATCCGACGTCCGAACATGGCGGTGTCGAGGATAAACCTCATCAAACCCCCTATGGGGAGGAAAACAGTCCGGATGATGATGCACACATCATCCCGGAAACAAACTTGGAGCAAGAGAACCTCCACAGAAGGCTTATTGCCACTGCGAGGAGTCTAAAGAAGCAGAAGCAAAGGCTTAAGGCCGAACAAAATACGCTCAACAACAGGTGGAACAAAGTGCTCGACAACGAAGAAAAGTATGATGGAGGTTACCACACAAAGAGCTATCCAAAGCGCAAGCTATTGCCTGAATTCAACGATGAGGCCTTAGAGCCCATACAGCCGAAAAATAAAACGGCCAACCGGCCGGATCAACCACCTTGTGACCGCGATAGAGCGGCTAACAAGGTCGCACATAAGTCAACACACGATCTACGTGAGGACTTGCGCCAAAAATCCAGTATGACCAGATCCATCTATGGATCTAGGAAGCGCACTCCGGCACAAAATCAAAATTGAATACTACAACCGTCCGAACGCCATGATACATCCAAATAAAGGGGTGCCGCACACCCCCTATGTTTCACCGATGAGGTGCTGGACCATGAATTC
Source organism: Triticum aestivum (assembly GCF_018294505.1). NCBI lineage: Eukaryota > Viridiplantae > Streptophyta > Magnoliopsida > Poales > Poaceae > Triticum > Triticum aestivum. The sequence goes on along the minus strand of NC_057800.1, from coordinate 637,076,755 downwards.
CCAGAAGGATTCAAACCAGTGAACATAGAAGCGTACGACGGGACCATAGACCCTGGGGTCTGGATTGAGGACTTTATCCTCCACATCCACATGGCTCGTGGAGACGATCTCCATGCCATCAAGTACTTGCCCCTCAAGCTTAAAGGACTAGCTCGGCACTGGCTGAAAAGCCTCCCCGAAAACTCAATTGGAAGTTGGGAGGAGTTTGAGGACGCTTTTCGGGCTAATTTTCAAGGGACGATTCCTCCGGATGTAGATAATTTAAGTCATATAATTCAACAGCCCGGAGAGTCAGCCCGAAAGCTTTGGAATAGGTTACTCACTAAGAAGAACCAAATCATCGACTGTCTGGACATCGAAGCCTTAGCAGCTTTCAAGCACAGCGTCCGAGACGAATGGCTCGCCAGACACCTCGACCAAGAAAAACCGAGAACAATGGCAGCCCTGACAAGCCTCATGACCCGCTTTTGCGCGGGCGAAGATAGCTGGTTAGCCCACAGTAGCACCAGCGACCCAAGCACATCCGAAGTAAGGGATGGCAATGGAAAACCATGACGCAGTAAAAACAAGCGTCGAAATAAAGAAGACATCCCAGATAATACGGCGGTCAACGCCAGATTCAGGGGCTCTTGGCCAGGTCAGCGGAAAAAGCCTTTCAAAGGCAGCAGAGATGGATCGTCTAGCCTAAACAAGATCCTCGACAAACTATGTCAGATCCATGGCACCCCCGACAAACCTGCAAATCACACCCACAGAGAATGTTGGGTCTTCAAGCAGACCGGTAAGCTAAACGCCGAACACAAGGGGGGAGACACCAAGCGAAGACGAGGACGAACCGCGCCAGCAAAGCATTGGAGGACAGGAAAAATTCCCACCAGAGGTTAAAACAGTAAACATGATCCATGTGACGAAGAGGAGAAGCAAACATGCACTCTGAGACATAAGCGCCATAGAGCCCTTCACCCCTAAATTCAACCCCTGGTTGGCCTGCCCGATCACTTTTGATCGCGGGGATCACGCGACAAGCATCCGGCATGAAGGATTGGCTGCCTTGGTGTTAGACCCAATAATAAACGGATACCACCTCACACGAGTCCTTATAGATGGCGGTAGTAGTCTAAATCTGATATATCAGGACACCGTCTGCAGAATGGGGATAGACCCGACAAAATAAGCCACCATAATACTACCTTCAAGGGAGTAATACCAGGCCCAGAGGCCCACTGTATGGGTTCTCTATTACTAGAGGTTGTATTCGGTTCTCCCGACAACTTCCGAAGCGAAAAGTTAACTTTCTACATCGCTCCATTCCGAAGTGGCTACCAAGCACTACTCGGAAGAGCGGCTTTCGCTCGTTTTAATACAGTACAACATTGCGCTTCTCTCAAGCTTAAGATGCCCGGTCCACATGGCACCATCACAGTTAGTGGGAATATTGAGCGTTCTATACGCGCAGAAGAATGTGCGGCGGCCTTAACAGCTGAGCACTAGACAACCTCACCAACCAGAATAAATGACAGGTCGTCAAGACCATGGACACGGTTAGACGAGTCCGACGCATCACTACACATGAGATTGGTTTGATGGTTAAACCCTCATAGACGGTACCAGGGGTTTCCCGCGTGTAATCGGGGCTAGTTCGGCTCAACTTGACTTATCTTGAATTTTAATGGTTTACTGATAATAACCAAATTTCTGGCACAACAACTTTCACCTAAGTTCTTCTCTTTTACAGATGGCAATCATGCTACACCCGTCTAGGACACGGCACAATGGAGACACAGGCGCAGACGTGCAGCAGGGACCCGCTCAAAGGTTTCTTTTCAGATTAAGACCCTGCGTAAACCTTTTTTTATTGTCTCTTGTTGTTCACATCCTCTGGATACTCAATACAATCGAGAAGGATACTGACGTTCTTGGCATGTGGCCACGTCAGGATATTGCACGTACCTAGACACTCGGGGTTTATTATTAAGGGCATTGTTCAGCCCGGCATATGTTATAAAGACCGAATACCTTAGGGAGTGTTCGGCATCGCGAGTTTGGCCTTATATGCATCAGCTCCGAATCATGTCTTTGGTCAAATGTTGGGTTTGACCGGCTCCCGTGTTTTGCTACCTTACGTTCCGCTCAATCGGTTAAGGCGGCACCGGGAGAACTACTGCGATTGTGCCCTGGTTCATTGATACGTCCATTCCGCATCATGCTTTTATATTGATATTTATTGCATTATGGGCTGTTATTACACATTATGTCACAATACTTATGCCTATTCTCTCTTATTTTACAAGGTTTACATAAAGAGGGAGAATCCTGGCAGCTGGGATTTTGGGCTGGAAAAGGAGCAAATATTAGAGACCTATTCTGCACAGCTCCAAAAGTCCTGAAACTTCACGGAAGATGTTTTCCAAATATATAAAAAATACTGAGAGCAATAACTTCACCAGGGGGCCACAACCTTCCCACGAGGGTGGGGGGCGCGCCCTACCCCCTGGACGTGCCCCCTACCTCATGGGCCCCCTGGTGGCCCTCTGGCGGCCATCTTCTGCTATATGGAGTCTTTTGATGGGAAAAAATCATAAGCCATCTTCTTGGACGAAACTCTGCCGCAACGAGGCGGAACCTTGGCAGAACCAATCTAGGGCCCCGGCGGAGCTGTTCTGCCGGGGAAACTTCCCTTCCGGAGGGGGAAATCATCGCCATCGTCATCACCAATGCTCCTCTCATCGGGAGAGGGCAATCTCCATCAACATCTTCATCAGCACCATCTCCTCTCAAAACCCTAGTTCATCTCTTGTATCCAATTCTTGTCTCTAAGTCTGGGATTGGTGCTAGTAGGTTGCTAGCAGTGTTAATTACTCCTTGTAGTTGATTCTAGTTGGTTTAATTGGTGGAAGATCATATGTTCACATCCTATATGCATATTAATACCCCTCTGATTATGAACATGTTTATGCTTTGTGAGTAGTTACTTTTGTTCCCGAGGACATGGGATAAGTCTTGCTATTAGTAGTCATGTGAATTTGGTATTCCTTCTATATTTTGATGAGATGTATGTTGTCTCTCCTCTAGTGGTGTTATGTGAACATCGACTACATGACACTTAGAGGAAGGCATTGGGAAGTAATAAGTAGATGATGGGTTGCTAGAGTGACAGAAGCTTAAACCCTAGTTTATGCGTTGCTTCGTAAGGGGCTGATTTGGATCCATATGTTTCATGCTATGGTTAGGTTTACCTTAATACTTTTGTTGTAGTTGCGGATGCTTGCAATAGAGGTTAATCATAAGTGGGATGCTTGTCCAAGTAAGGGTAGCACCCAAGCACCGGTCCACCCACATACCAAAATATCAAAGTACCGAACGCGAATCATATGAAGGTGATGAAACCTAGCTTGACGATATTCCCATGTGTCCTCGGGAGCGCTTTACATCATATAAGACTTTGTCCAGGCTTGTCCTTTGCTACAAAAAGGATTGGGCCACATTGTTGCACCTTATTTACTTTTGTTACTTGTTGCTAGTTGCAAATTATCTTATCACAAAACTATCTGTTACCACTTATTTCAGTACTTGCAGAGAATACCTTGCTGGAAACCGCTTATCATTTCCTTCTGCTGAGCAATTAAATGTCATAAATGCTTCTCATACTGCTCCATGGTATGCTGATTATGCTAATTACATTGTTGCTAAGTTTATACCACCTAGTTTCACATACCAGCAAAAGAAAAAGTTCTTCTATGATTTGAGGCATTACTTTTGGGATGACCCACATCTTTATAAAGAAGGAGTGGATGGTGTTATTAGATGTTGTGTACCTGAGCATGAACAGGAACCGATCCTACGCAAGTGTCACTCCGAAGCTTATGGAGGACACCATGCTGGAGATAGAACTGCACATAAGGTACTGCAATCTGGTTTTTATTGGCCTACTCTCTTCAAGGATGCCCGTAAGTTTGTCTTATCTTGTGATGAATGTTAAAGAATTGGTAATATTAGTAGACGTCAAGAAATGCCTATGAATTATTCACTTGTTATTGAACCATTTGATGTTTGGGGCTTTGACTATATGGGACCTTTTCCTTCCTCTAATGGTTATACACATATTTTAGTTGCTGTTGATTATGTTACTAAGTGGGTAGAAGCTATTCCAACTAGTAGTGCTGATCATAACACTTCTATTAAAATGCTTGAAGAAGTTATTTTTCCAAGATTTGGAGTCCCTAGATATTTAATGACTGATGGTGGTTCACATTTTATTCATGGTGCTTTCCGTAAAATGCTTGCTAAATATGATGTTAATCATAGAATTGCATCTCCTTATCACCCTCACTCTAGTAGTCAAGTAGAATTGAGTAATAGAGAACTCAAATTAATTTTGCAAAAGACTGTTAATAGGTCTAGAAAGAATTGGTCCAAGAAACTTGATGATGCATTATGGGCCTATAGAACTGCATGTAAAAATCCTATGGGTATGTCTCCGTATAAAATGGTCTATGGAAAAGCATGTCACTTACCTCTCGAACTAGAACACAAGGCTTATTGGGCTATTAAAGAACTTAATCATGATTTTAAACTTGCCGGTGAGAAGTGGTTATTTGATATTAGCTCACTTGATGAATGGAGAACTCAAGCCTACCAAAATGCCAAGTTGTTTAAAGAAAAAGTTAAAAGATGGCATGACAAAAGGATACAAAAGTGTGAGTTTAATGTAGGTGATTATGTATTGCTATACAACTCTCATTTAAGATTTTTTGCAGGAAAACTTCTCTCTAAATGGGAAGGTCCCTACATTATCGAGGAGGTCTACCGTTCCGGTGCCATAAAAATCAACAACTTCGAAGGCACAAATCTGAAGGTGGTGAGCGGTCAAAGAATTAAACACTATATCTCAGGTAATCCCATAAATGTTGAAACCAATGTTATTGAAATCGTAACCCCGGAGGAATACATAAGGGACACTTTCCGGAACGTTTCAGACTCCGAAAAGGAATATGTATGTGGTACGGTAAGTAAACCGACTCCAAAACAGTTTTTAAGGCAATATTTCTCCGTTTTGGAATATTTAGAAAAATAGAAAAATAAGCAGCAGTTCGGGAAGGACACGAGGGCTCTGATACGTCTCCATCGTTTCTACTTTTCCAAACACTCTTGCCCTTGTTTTGGACTCTAACTTGTATGATTTGAATGGAACTAACCCGGACTGACGCTGTTTTCAGTAGAATTGCCATGATGTTGTTTTATGTGTAGAAAACAAAATTTCTCGGAATGACCTGAAACTCCACGGGATATCTTACAATAAATAATAAAAAAAATCCTCGCCAAAGATGAAGACCAAGGGGCCCACACCCTTCTCACGAGGGTGGGGGCGCGCCCCCCTACCTTGTGGCCCCCCTGGAGACCCCTCGACTCCAACTCCAACTCCAACCTTGTGGCCCCCCTGGAGACCCCCCCGGAGCCGCTGCCAAGCCCTAAAACCTCTCGGGAGGGCTGATCTAGAGTCCGTTCGGGGCTCCAGAGAGGGGGATTCGTCGCCGTCGTCATCATCAACCATCCTCCCTCACCAATTTCATGATGCTCACCGCCGTGCGTGAGTAATTCCATCATAGGCTTGCTGGACGGTGATGGGTTGGATGAGATTCACCATGTAATCGAGTTAGTTTTGTTAGGGTTTGATCCCTAGTATCCACTTTGTTCTGAGATTGATGTTGCTATGACTTTGCTATGCTTAATGCTTGTCACTAGGGCCCGAGTGCCATGATTTCAGATCCAAACCTATTATGTTTTCATCAATATATGAGAGTTCTAGATCCTATCTTGCAACTCTATAGTCACCTATTATGTGTTATGATCCGTTAACCCCGAAGTGACAATAATCGGGATACTTACCGGTGATGACCGTAGTTTGAGGAGTTCATGTATTCACTATGTGCTAATGCTTTGTTCCGGTTCTCTATTAAAAGTAGGCCTTAATATCCCTTAGTTTCCATTAGGACCCCACTGCCACGGGAGGGTAGGACAAAAGATGTCATGCAAGTTCTTTTCCATAAGCATGTATGACTATATTCGGAATACATGCCTATATTACATTGACGAATTGGAGCTAGTTCTGTGTCACCCTATGTTATACATGATGAACCGCATCTGGCATAATTATCCATCATTGGTCCGATGCCTACGAGCTTTCCATATACTGGTTTACGCTTATTTACTTTCCTGTTGCTATTGTTACAATCACTACAAAACACCAAAAACATTACTTTGCTTTCATTACTCTTTTGTTACCGTTACCATCATTATCATATTACTTTGCTATTAAACACTTTGCTGCAGATACTAAGTTTCCAGGTGTGGTTGAATTGACAACTTAGCTGCTAATACTTGAGAATATTCTTTGGCTCCCCTTGTGTCGAACCAATAAATTTGGGTTGAATACTCTACCCTCGAAAACTGTTGCGATCCCCTATACTTGTGGGTTATCAAGACTAATTTCTGGCGCCGTTGCCGGGGATCATAGCTCTATTCTTTGAGTCACTTGGGATTTATATCTTCTGGACACTATGAAGAACTTGAGAGATCCAAAAACCAATATCTATCCCTCAACTACGAGGGGAGGTAAGGAACTGCCATCTAGCTCTGCACTTGATTCACCTTCTGTTATGAGTAAGCTTGCGACACCTAAACGTGCTTCTGCTATTCGTTCTGATATGTTGCATGTTATTGATGATGCTACTTTTGCTATACATGATACTTATGATGAAACTACCTCTATGCCTGATACTACTATGCCACTTAGTGATTTTCTCAAGGAATGACTTGCTAGGGCTAGAGAGATTGAAAATATTGAATCTGATTATGAAGATGAAAGTGATGATGAAGAATAACTTGTTATTCCTGAGGGTTATTTATTTGATCAAGATGCTTCTTTGGCTATTTTAGCTTGCAAAGATAGATATGAACTCAAAAGGTTATTAGCCAAATGGAATAAGCAATCTCTAAATGCTAGGATGAGACCTGACCCTGCTTTTGCTACTTCACCTATCTATGTTGCTGATAAGGATTATGAATTCTCTGTTGATCCTGATATAATTACTTTGGTTGAATCTGTTTCTTTTCATGGCTATGAATTTGGAACTATTGTAGCACATCTTACTAAATTAAATGATATAGCCACCCTGTTCACTAATGATGAGAGATCTTGCTACTTTTATATCCTTAAAATATTTCCGTTCTCATTAAAGGGTGATGCTAAGATATGGTTTAATTCTCTTGATCCTGGTTGTGTGCGTAGTCCCCAGGATATGATTTATTACTTCTCTGCTAAATATTTCCCTGCTCATAAGAAACAAGCTGCTTTAAAAGAAATATACAACTTTGTGCAAATTAAAGAAGAGAGTCTCCCACAAGCTTGGGGGAGGCTTCTCAAGTTACTTAATGCTTTGCCTGATCATCCTCTTAAGAAAAATGAAATAGTTGATATCTTTTATAATGGACTAACCGATGCTTCCAGAGATTACCTGGATAGTTGTGCTGGTTCTCTTTTCAGGGAAAGAACACCGGATGAAGCTGAAATCTTATTGAATAATATGTTGACAAATTAAAATAATTGTACACCTCCGGAGCTAGCTCCTGAGCCATCTCCTGCTCCAATTAACGATCCTATTCCTAAACCAACTCTGAAGAAGAGAGGTATTCTATTTCTTAGTCCTGAAGATATGCAAGAGGCAAAGAAATCTATGAGAGAAAAAGGTATTAAAGCTGAATATGTTAAGAATTTACCTCCTATTGAAGAAATACATGGTATTAATTTACCGCCCGATGAAGAAATATATGATCTTAATCCTTTATTTATTGAAGAACCTCCAGACCTCGATAACCCGACACAGGTAGTAAAGGTAAATTCTCCCTATAGATATGATAAAACTGAAATCCCTCCTACTAAAATTGCTAGTCAATGCTTGGATGAGTTTGATAATTTTATGTTTAAGCAAGAAGACTTCAATGCTTATTTTGGTAGACAATTAAAATAAGATGCTGATATGATTAAATATTTAGGTGACTATATGGCTAATATTAGAGGTGAACTTAAACTTGTTAGCAAACATGCTTATATGGTTACCACTCAAGTAGAACAAGTACTTAAAGCTCAAAAAGAATTGCTCAATGAGATGAATAGTAAGAAAAATAATTATGCTGTTAAAGTGGCTACTAGAACTGGTAGAATGACTCTGGAACCTTTGTATCCTGAAGGCCACCCTAAGAGAATTGAGCAAGATTCTCAGAGAAATAAAATTGATGCACCTAGTTCTTCTAAAAAGAAGAAAAAGAAAAATGATAGAACTGTGCAAACTTCTAGTGAACCTATTGCTGAACCACCTGATAATCCAAATGATATCTCTATGTCTGATGCTGAAACACAATCTGGCAATGAACATGAACCTAATGAAAATGTTAATGATGATGTTCATAATAATGCTCAACCTAGTAATGATAATGCTGTAGAAATTGAACCCGCTGTTGATCTTGATAACCCACAATCAAAGAATCAACGTTATGATAAGAAAGACATTGTTGCTAGGAAACATGGTAAAGAAAGAGAACCTTGGGTTCAGAAACCCATGCCTTTTCCTCCCAAACCATCCAAGAAAAAGGATGATGAGGATTTTGAGCGCTTTGCTGAAATGATTAGACCTATCTTTTTGCGTATGCGATTAACTGATATACTCAAAACCAATCCTTATGCTAAGTACATGAAAGATATTATTACAAATAAAAGAAAGATACTGGAAGCTGAAATTTCCACCATGCTTGCTAATTATACTTTTAAGGGTGGAATACCAAAGAAACTTGGGGATCCAGGAGTACCTACTATACCATGCTCCATTAAAAGAAACTATGTTAAAACTGCTTTATGTGATCTTGGAGCCGGTGTTAGTGTTATGCCTCTCTCTTTATATCGTAGACTTGATTTGAATAAGTTGACACCTACTGAAATATCTTTGCAAATGGCTGATAAGTCAACTACTATACTTGTTGGTATTTGTGAGGATGTGCCTGTTGTAGTTGCAAACGTTACTATTTTAACGGACTTTGTTATTCTTGATATTTCCAAGGACGATAGTGTGACTATTATTCTTGGAAGAACTTTTCTTAATACTGCAGGGGCTGTTATTGATTGCAACAAAGGCAATGTCACTTTTCATGTTAATGGTAATGAGCATACGGTACACTTTCCGAGAAAACAACCTCAAGTTCATAGTATCAATTCTATCAGAAAAATTCCATCGATTATATTTGGAGGTTTTGAATTTCCTCTTCCTACTGTGAAGAAATATGATATACTTATTATTGGCGATGTGCATATCCCTGTTGAGGTAACCTAGTGTTATTCGAAATTTCTCTGGTTTCATGTTAATCGGAATGGGTTTGTTAACAAGACTTGATCAACCTTGTTAGTGGATTCCTTTTGACGAGCATGAGATGGATGAAACTAGAAGCACAACCTTCTGTACCCTCTCTATACTTTCTGTTATTTAGTTGAAATAAAGTGAAAATAAATAATTTTCTGTCTATTATCTGATTATCCGTGCAATATAAAAATACCTCGAAAATAAAAGTTCTCCAAATGCCCTGAAAATTAAATATGATTTTTTCTAGAATATTTGAGGATTTATGGAACTGAACACACACCGGGGGGCCAACCACCTTGCCACGAGGGTGGAGGGCACGCCCACCCCCTAGGACGCGCCCCCTGCCTCGTGGGCCCACGGTGGCCCTCCTCCACTTATTCTTTCAGCCACATACTTCATCTAACTCCCCCAAACAAGAAAAACCAGCTCAAACCCGAGTCCAAGCTTGTTTTGCTGCCATTTTCGATCTCCTTGCTCAAAGCACCTCTCACAAAACTGCTTGGGGAGATTGTTCCTCGGTACATGACTCCTCCATTGGTCCAATTAGTTTTTGTTCTAGTGCTTTATTCATTGCAAATTTGTGTTGCTTAGGTGACCCTATTCTTGAGCTACATGTCAAATTTATATGGTCAAAAGTAGTTTTGATGCATGATATAGGCCCTAGGCACTTGTAGGAGTAGTTGCTATCAATATTATTGAGTTTGGTTTACTTTTATTTTGAAGTTACTAAAAAATTTCAGAATTTTTCAGAGGAAGAAATATGCTTACGAAAATGTTCCAAGGTGGTTGTCGGTGTCAAAACCGGCGGATCTCGGGTAGGGGGTCCTGAACTGTGCGTCTAAGGCGGATGGTAACAGGAGGCAGGGGACACGATGTTTTACCTAGGTTCGGGCCCTCTTGATGGAGGTAAAACCCTACGTCCTGCTTGATTATTCTTGATAATATGAGTAGTACAAGAGTTGATCTACCACAAGATCGAAGAGGCTAAACCCTAGAAGCTAGCCTATGGTATGATTGTCTGTTGTCCTACGGATTAAAACCCTCTAGTTTATATAGACACCGTAGGGGGCCAGGGTTACACAAGGTCGGTTACAAAGGAGGATATATCCATATCCTTATTGCCTAGCTTGCCTTCCACGCCAAGTAGAGTCCCATCCGGACACGGGACGAAGTCTTCAATCTTGCATCTTCATAGTCCAACAGTCCGGCCAAAGGATATAGTCTGGCTGTCTGGAGACCCCCTAATCCAGGACTCCCTCAGTAGCCCCTGAACCAGGCTTCAATGACGATGAGTCCGGCACGCAGTGTTGTCTTCGGCATTGCAAGGCGGGTTCCTCCTCCGAATACACCACAGAAGAGTTTGAATACAAGGATAGTGTCCGACCCTGCAAAATAAGTTCCACATACCACCATAGAGAGAATAATATTTCCACAAATCTAGTTTGCTGACACGTTCTGGCAGCGTGACATCACGCCATGGCCAGGTAATTATTCGAACCATTTTTCTTCAACCAGCCCCGCACATAACGCGAGGCGGTTTCTTGACACGTCTTGTCAAAGCAGAGATCGTGTTCCCCTTATTACGGGATTCTCATCAATACGGACATGGGTAACCCAACCATGCCATCAATTACGGCGCTTGGTGAACAAGCGAGTTTTACCAGGCTAGTGGAGGCGCATAGTTTAGTCCGCCCTTATAAAGGGATGAGATCTCACCTTTTTCTACCCACGCCTTCTTCCTCCTTGCTCACCCATTCTCGCGCACTCGAGCTCCAACGCCCAAGTCCACATCCTTCTCCTCAACTCCAAACATGTCCGGAGCGGGAGGCAACTGCCTCTACCGTCACGGAGGGTCACATCAAAAAGTTACGCGGAGCCGGATACTTAGCCGCGGATATCGGCACCGGCTGCCAGCCGCGGGGCAGGTCATCCCTACCCCAGAACCTCACGAGAGGGTGGTCTTCCTCCACCACTTTGTCCGCGGACTAGGGTTTCCCCTCCATCCATTTGTCTGCGGCCTCATGTTCTACTATGGGCTGGACTTCCATGATCTGGCCCTGAACTTCATCCTCAACATCTCGGCGTTCATCGTCGTGTGCGAGGCCTTCCTCCGCATCCAGCCCCACTTCGGCCTATGGCTGAAGACCTTCAATATCAAGACGAAGGTGGTGGGTGGCCAACAGGAGGAATGCGGCGGAGCCATGGTGGGAAAGATGCCCAACGTTACATGGCTCGAGGGCTCCTTCATGGAGACCATAAAGGGGTGGCAGTCGGGGTGGTTCTACATCACCGAGCCGTGCGACTCCAACTGGGTGGCGGCCCCCCGAGTTTCGATCCGGAATCCCCACGCGGCTCACTTCCTGGAAGGAGAAGGGCATGTCCTGATGTTCATCGGTGGAGCTGGACGGACTCCAGAAATGTATCCGGAATATGACAAGCAAGAAGCTCAAGCTTGTCAACATAGTCCAGGTCATTCTCTTCCGCCGGATCCTCCCGTGTCAACAACAGGATTTTAACTTATGGGAGTTCGACCCGGCCCAGCACCAAACTCTGAGCGAGCAATTCGACACGACGCACAAAGACGTCTGGAGGGTGTTGTTCAAGGGCGCTGAGGTCCCTCCCTCTCTCACCGAGGACCACGGGCTAAGCGCGAAGCGCCCTGCGAATCCGGTAAGTTCTGCACATCTAATAGGATATTTAATTCCCATAGCTTAACCATGTGCGGGGTCTGAGCTCCCATGCCTTTGACAGGACTGGGTGGAGGCCTCAAAGTAGATCGACTGTCCGGCCCCTCTGCCCGAAGACACTACGGATGCTCTCCTGACGGAGATGCTGACTCCGGATCCTTATAAGATGCCGGAGAAGACCAAGAAGAAGGCCAAGGGAACCCGAAAGAATTATTTTAGGCAATATTGCTTCATGCTATATTATCTACTGTTTTAGGCCATATTGGGCTTTATTTTCCACTTTTATAGTATTTTTGGGACTAACCTATTAACCGGAGGCCCAGCCCAGATTTGATGTTTTATGCCTATTTCAGTGTTTCGAGAAAAGGAATATCAGACGGAGTCGAAACGGAACGAAATCAACTGAAGAAGTTATTTTTGGAAGGAAACCCACCTGATGGACTTGGACCCCACGTCAGAAGATACGGGAGCTGCCCACGAGGGTGGGGGGCGCGCCCACCCCCCTAGGGCATGCCCCCTGCCTCGTGGGGCCGCCATGGCTCCCCTGACGTGCTTCTTCTGCCTATATAACTCCATATACCCTAAAACTTCCAGAACATACAATAGATTGGGAGTTCCGCCGCCAGAAGCCTCCGTAGCCACCAAAAACCAATCTAGACCTGTTCCGGCACCCTGCCGGAGGGGGCAATCCCTCTCCGATCGCCATCTTCATCATCCCGGTGCTCTCCATGACGAGGAGGGAGTAGTTCTCCCTCGGGGCCGAGGGTATGTACCAGTAGCTATGTGTTTGATCTCTTTCTCTCTCTCTCTCTCTCGTGTTCTTAAGGTGATACGATCTTGATGTATCGCGAGCTTTGCTATTATAGTTGGATCCTATGTTTCTCCTCCCCCTCTTCTCTCTTGTAATGAATTGAGTTTCCCCTTTGAAGTAATCTTATCGGATTGAGTCTTTAAAGATTTGAGAACACTTGATGTATGTCTTGCCGTGGATATCCGTGGTGACAATGGGATATCACGTGATTCACTTGATGTATGTTTTGGTGACCAACTTGCGGGTTCCGCCCATGAACCTATGCATAGGGGTTGGCACACGTTTTCGTCGTGATTCTCCGGTAGAACTTTGGGGCACTCTTTGAGGTCGTTTGTGTTGGTTGAATAGATGAATATGAGATTGTGTGATGCATATCGTATAATCATACCCACGGATACTTGAGGTGACATTGGAGTATCTAGGTGACATTAGGGTTTTGATTGATTTGTGTCTTAAGGTGTTATTCTAGTATGAACTCTAGGGCTCTTTGTGACACCTATAGGAATAGCCCAACGGATTGATTGGAAAGAATAACTTTGAGGTGGTTTCATACCCTACCATAATCTCTTCATTCATTCTCCACTATTAGTGAGTTTGGAGTGACTCTTTGTTGCATGTTGAGGGATAGTTATGTTATCCAATTATGTTATTATTGTTGAGAGGACTTACACTAGTCAAAGTATGAACCCTAGGCCTTATTTCCACACATTGCAATACCATTTACGCTCACTTTTATCATTCGTTACCTTGCTGTTTTTATAATTTCAGATTACAAATACCTTTATCTACTATCCATATACCACTTGTATCACCATCTCTTCGCCGAACTAGTGCACCTATACAATTTACCATTGTATTGGGTGTGTGGGGGACACAAGAGACTCTTTGTTATTTGGTTGCAGGGTTGCTTGAGAGAGACCATCTTCATCCTACGCCTCCCAGGGATTGATAAACCTTAGGTCATTCACTTGAGGGAAATTTGCTACTGTCCTACAAACCTCTGCACTTGGAGGCCCAACAACGTCTACAAGAAGAAGGTTGTGTAGTAGACATCAAGATATTTTCTGGCGCCGTTGCCGGGGAGGTTAGCGCTTGAAGGTATATCTTTAGATCTTGCAATCGAGTCTTTTAGTTTCTTGTTTTATCACTAGTTTATTTTATAAAAGAAAATTACAAAAAAATGGAATTAAGTTTGTCTCATACGCTTCATCTTTTTAATATCTTTCGTGAGTATGATGGAAAGGAAAATTGTGCTCAAGTGCTCGAAGAAGAAATCTATAAAATGTTTGGCACTAAATATTTGAATGATGAGCATGATTGCAATGTTGTTAGTATGAATTCCTTGAATATCCATGATGCTAATGTTATGCAAAGCCACAAGCTTGGGGAAGCTATGTTTGATGAGGATGATATTTTTTGTCCCCCAAGTTTTGATGAACAAATTTATTATGATGAAAGCATGCCTCCTATCTATGATGATTATTGTGATGACACGTATGCTTTAAAGAACGATAATAACCATGAAACTTGTCATCTTGATCTTAATTTTCAATCACCTGATAGTTATTTTGTTGAGTTTGCTCCCACTATTATTCATGAGAAGAATTTTGCTTATGTGGAGAGTAGTAAATTTTGCATGCTTGTAGATCATGAAAAGAATGCTTTATATGCTGGTTATATTGTTGAATTCATTCATGATGCTACTGAAAATTATTATGAGGGAGGAATATATGCTTGTAGGAATTGCAATAATATCAAGTTTCCTCTCTATGTGCTTTAAATTTTGAAGTTATGCTTGTTTTGCTTTCCTATGCAAGTTGATTCTTGTTCCCATAAGTTGTTTGCTCACAAAATCCTTATGCATAGGAAGTTGGTTAGGATTAAACGTGCTAGTCATATTCTTCATGATGCTCTCTTTATGTTTCAATTCTTATCCTTTATGAGAGCATCATTGAAATCATCATGCCTAGCTAGGGGCGTTAAACGATAGCGCTTGTTGGGAGGCAACCCAATATTATTTTAGTTCCTTGATTTTTGTTCCAGTTTAGTAATAAATAATTCATCTAGCCTCTGTTTAGATGTGGTTTTATGTGTTTAATTAGTGTTTGTGCCAAGTAGAACCTTTGGGAAGACTCGGGGAAAGTCTTTGCGATCATGTTGTAAAAAACAGAAACTTTAGCGCTCACGAGAATTGCTGCCATTTTTATTTGGAGAGTGATATTTAGTTAATTCTTTTTGAATATGATTAATAGATAAATTCCTCAGGTCCAGCAATTTATTTGATAATTTTATGAGTTCCAGAAGTATACGTTTGATCCAGATTACTACAGACTCTTCTGTTTTTGACAGATTCTGTTTTTCATGTGTTGTTTACTTATTTTGATGAATCTATGGCTAGTAAAATAGTTTATAAACCATAGATAAGTTGGAATACAGTAGGTTTAACACCAATATAAATAAATAATGAGTTAATTACAGTACCTTGAAGTTGTGATTTATTTTCTTATACTAACGGAGCTTACGAGTTTTCTGTCAAGTTTTGTGTTGTGAAGTTTTCAAGTTTTGGGTAAAGATTCGATGGACTATGGAATAAGGAGTGGCAAGAGCATAAGCTTGGGGATGCCCAAGGCACCCCAAGGTAATATTCAAGGACAACCAAGATCCTAAGCTTGGGGATGCCCCGGAAGGCATCCCCTCTTTCGTCTTCGTTCATCGGTAACTTTACTTGGAGCTATATTTTTATTCACCACATGATATGTGTTTTGCTTGGAGCATCAATTTATTTTGTTAGTATTTGCTTTCTGTTATTTAGAACAATGTTTTACATCTTCTATTCCAATAAAAGTGTCATTGGTAGCCTTTACTATGCCTATTTTAGAAGTCCACATGTTGCTGTTTGAAAACAGAAAGTTTACCGCTGTTGCAATAATTCCCTAGAAAAGTCAGAATGTGATAAAATGTTGAAACCTTTTGCATATTAAGCTCTGATAAATTTACTACAGTGGGAGTTTTCTTTCATAATTTTTGGATCTAGGGAGCATTCTTTACAGACTATCCTGTTTAGGCAGATTGCTGTTATGTTTGCATTGTTTGCATATGTTTGCTTCTTTAATGATTCTATTTGAGGATAGGACTATTAAATATGCAGAGGCATTTAGTATGCAATGTCGAATAATATTTTTTGTGGTTTGCTACAGTAGAGTATGATAAGGTTTTTGCAATGGTTTATACTAACTTATCTCACTAGTCCTTGTTGAGTTTTGTGTGGATGAAGCTTTTGAGATTTAGGGAGACCGTGATATGAGAGGAATTAAGGAGACACAAAAGCTCAAGCTTGGGGATGCCCAAGGCATCCCAAGATATTATTTCAATAAGTCTCAAGCGTCTAAGCTTGGGGATGCCCCAGTTGGCATCCCACCTTTCTTCTTCAACAACTATCGGTTAGTATCGGTTGATCCTAAGTTTTTGCTTCTTCACATGATGTTTGCCATTCTTAGAATGCCATTTTATTTTGCTTTGATTGCTGTTTGAATAAAATACCAAGATCTGAAATTATTAAATGTTAGAGAGTCTTCACATAGTTGCATAATTATTCGACTACTCATTGATCTTCACTTATATCTTTCGGAGTAGTTTGTCATTTGCTCTAGTGCTTCACTTATATCTTTTAGAGCATGGTCGTAGTTTTATTTTGAAGAAATAGATGAACTCTCATGCTTCACTTATATTATTTTGAGAGTCTTAAATAGCATGGTAATTTGCTTAAAATCCTAATATGCTAGGTATTCAAGAATAATAAAATTCTCTTATGAGTGTGTTGAATACTAAGAGAAGTTTGATTCTTAATGATTGTTTTGAGATATGAGGATGGTAATATTAGAGTCATGCTAGTTGAGTAGTTGTAAATTTGAGAAATACTTGTGTTGAAGTTTGTGATTCCCGTAGCATGCACGTATGGTGAACCATTATGTGATGAAGTCGGAGCATGATTTATTTATTGATTGCCTTCCTTATGAGTGGCGGTCAGGGACGAGCGATGGTCTTTCCTACCAATCTATCCCCCTAGGAGCATGCGCGTAGTACTTTGTTTCGATAACTAATAGATTTTTGCAATAAGTATGTGAGTTCTTTATGACTAATGTTGAGTCCATGGATTATACGCATTCTCACCCTTCCACCTTTGCTAGCCTCTCTAATACCGCGCACTTTTTGCCGGTATCATACACCTACCATATACCTTCCTCAAAACAGCCACCATACCTACCTATTATGGCATTTCCATAGCCATTCCGAGATATATTGCCATGCAACTTTCCACCATCCAGTTTATCATGACACATTCATCATTGTCATATTGCTTAGCATGATCATGTAGTTGACATAGTATTTGTGGCAAAGCCACCGTTCATAATTATTTCATACTTGTCACTCTTGATTCATCGCATATCCCGGTACACCGCCGGAGGCATTCATATAGAGTCATCTTTGTTCTAGTATCGAGTTGTATCATCGAGTTGTAAATAAATAGAAGTGTGATGATCACCATTCAATAGAGCATTGTCCCAAAAAAAGAGAAAGGCCAAATAAAAAAAAGTCCAAATAAAAAAGAAAGGCCAAAAAAGGGACAATGCTACTATCCTTTTACCACACTTGTGCTTCAAAGTAGCACCATGATCTTCATTATAGAGAGTCTCCTATGTTGTCACTTTCATATACTAGTGGGAATCTTTCATTATAGAACTTGGCTTGTATATTCCAATGATGGACTTCCTCAAAATGCCCTAGGTCTTCGTGAGCAAGCGAGTTGGATGCACACCCACTTAGTTTCTTTTCGAGCTTTCATACACTTATAGCTCTAGTGCATCCGTTGCATGGCAATCCCTACTCACTCACATTAATATCTATTAATGGGCATCTCCATAGCCCATTGATACGCCTAGTTTATGTGAGACTCTCTTCTCCCTTTTTGTCTTCTCCACAACCACCATTCTATTCCACCTATAGTGCTATGTCCATGGCTCACGCTCATGTATTCCGTGAAGATTGAAAAAGTTTGAGAACATCAAAAGTATGAACCAATTGCTTGGCTTGTCATCGGGGTTGTGCATGATTTAAATATTTTGTGTGGTGAAGATAGAGCATAGCCAGACTATATGATTTTGTAGGGATAGCTTTCTTTGGCCATGTTATTTTGAGAAAACATAATTGCTTAGTTAGTATGCTTGAAGTATTATTATTTTTATGTCAATATGAACTTTTGTCTTGAATCTTTCGGATCTGAATATTCATATCACAAGTAAGAATAATTACATTGAAATTATGCCAACTAGCATTCCACATCAAAAATTATCTTTTTTATCATTTACCTACTCGAGGACGAGCAGGAATTAAGCTTGGGGATGCTTGATACGTCTCCAACGTATCTATAATTTTTGATTGCTCCATGCTATATTATCTACTGTTTTAGGCAATATTGGGCTTTATTTTCCACTTTTATATTATATTTTGGACTAGCCTATTAACCGGAGGCCCAACCCAGATTTGCTGTTTTATGCCTATTTCAGTGTTTCGAGAAAAGGAATATCAGACGGAGTCGAAACGGAACGAAATCAACTGGAGAAGTTATTTTTGGAAGGAAACACACCTGATGGACTTGGACCCCACGTTAGAAGACACGGGAGATGCCCACGAGGGTGGGGGGTGCGCCCACCCCCCTAGGGCGCGCCCCCTTGCCTCGTGGGGCCCCCGTGGCTCCCCTGACGTGCTTCTTCTGCCTATATAACTCCATATACCCTAAAACTTCCAGAACATACAATAGATCGGGAGTTCCGCCGCCAGAAGCCTCCGTAACCACCAAAAACCAATCTAAACCCGTTCCGGCACCCTGCCGGAGGGGGCAATCCCTCTTCGGTGGCCATCTTCATCATCCCGGCGCTCTCCATGACGAGGAGGGAGTAGTTCTCCCTCGGGGGTGAGGGTATGTACCAGTAGCTATGTGTTTGATCTCTCTCTCGTGTTCTTAAGGTGATACGATCTTGATGTATCGCGAGCTTTGCTATTATAGTTGGATCCTATGTTTCTCCTCCCCCTCTTCTCTCTTGTAATGAATTGAGTTTCCCCTTTGAAGTAATCTTATCGGATTGAGTCTTTAAAGATTTGAGAACACTTGATGTATGTATTGCCATGGATATCTGTGGTGACAATGGGGTATCATGTGATTCACTTGATGTATGTTTTGGTGACCAACTTGCGGGTCCCGCCCATGAACCTATGCATAGGGGTTGGCACACGTTTTCGTCGTGATTCTCCGGTAGAACTTTGGGGCACTCTTTGAGGTCCTTTGTGTTGGTTGAATAGATGAATATTAGATTGTGTGATGCATATCGTATAATCATACCCATGGATACTTGAGGTGACATTGGAGTATCTAGGTGACATTAGGGTTTTGATTGATTTGTGTCTTAAGGTGTTATTCTAGTATGAACTCTAGGGCTGTTTGTGACACCTATAGGAATAGCCCAACGAATTGATTGGAAAGAATAACTTTGAGGTGGTTTCGTACCCTACCATAATCTCTTCGTTCGCTCTCTGCTATTAGTGACTTTGGAGTGACTCTTTGTTGCATGTTGAGGGATAGTTATGTGATCTCATTATGTTATTATTGTTGAGAGGACTTACACTAGTGAAAGTATGAACCCTAGGCCTTATTTCCACACATTGTAATACCGTTTATGCTCACTTTTATCATTTGTTACCTTGCTGTTTTTATAATTTCAGATTACAAATACCTTTATCTACTATCCATATACCACTTGTATCACCATCTATTCGCTAAACTAGTGCACCTATACAATTTACCATCGTATTGGGTGTGTTGGGGACACAAGAGATTCTTTGTTATTTGGTTGCAGGGTTGCTTGAGAGAGACCATCTTCATCCTACGCCTCCCACGGATTGATAAACCTTAGGTCATCCACTTGAGGGAAATTTGCTACTGTCCTACAAACCTCTGCACTTGGAGGCCCAACAACGTCGACAAGAAGAAGGTTGTGTAGTAGACATCAAGTTCTCGATGCCAGGTGGTATCGGACTCATCGTCCGATAACTCCGCATGCACTCCTCCCATGAAGATGAGGAGGAGGAAGATGAAGATGCTCCCCCTCCAGCCGGGGGAGACAAGAAAAGGAAGGCCGCCCCAACCGGGGAGGCCGAAGGGTCCATGCAAGGAAGGACTCTCCTTCCGGACTGCTCCACCACCGCCGCCGAAAGCGAAGATGAGTGGCTACTCAGGGCCAAGCCCCTGGCGAAGTCATAAGTATTCGGATTCCAGAGTAACTCATAGCATTCCTTTGTTGCACTGCTTCCCCTAACGCCGAATATGATTATGCAGACTGCCCCAAGCCCGTATCGACGTATCCTCGTCGGACGGCTCCTTGGATTCGTCAGATATGGATAGTGATCCACTTCCGACCGCCTCCTCCCCTTGCCCTATGGACAATGCCGAGGCGTTGTCCTAGGGGGCACCGAGCCGGGGGGAGACAGTCCCGGAGGCGCCTCAAGGTGACCTTCCGGACTCCAGGAGCAAAGGGAGCAAGGCTTCCGGGGGCTCCAAGTCCGGCACTCAGCCGGACACCGTGCCGGAACCTCCAGTGGTTCTGGACTCGGGCAGGCGGCCTCCTTCCAAAAGGGGTAAGATGCCCGTGCTGGTGACCTCTGTCTATCCAGAGGCACCGGACAACCTTCTGGGAGCGCTTCGCGGCACTTCCATCGACGAGGAGCACCGCACTATTATGAGTGCGGTGATCAAGAAGGTTCAGTCCGCCAAGAGCGGACTGACTGAAGCCTGTGCCAGCCTTCTAACAAGCTTTGAGGTAAGTGTTTAGAATATAAGAAAAATATTACCGCATAGACAGTAGCCCCTGATGTTCTGTTCGGTGTTCACAAAGAAAAGCCGAATAGAGGATTAAATAATATCGCAGGAGTCTATTATAAGTATGTCTATATGCGTATGCAGGCTTCGCTGCCGGCCTCTGCCGCACTGACTGCAGAGGTTGCCGCACTGAAGCAGGACCTCAGAGGGTCCGAGAAGGAGCTTGGCCTTGCTAAGAGGCAGCTCGAGGAGAACAAAGGTAAGAAATACCTAGTCTATATATATAAAGAAGATGCGATTGCGAAATGACAGAATCATCATGAATTTGCCGGCGGCCACGACCAAGGTGGCGGCCCTAAAGCAAGCGCTATCCGAGGCCGAAAACAAAGCGACCAAGGAGCGCACCGAGCGGGAAAAGCAAGAGGCACGGGTGGGCGAGGTGCAGCAAGAGCTCCAGGCTCTCGTGATGAAGCATAAGGCTTTGGAGCTTGACTCGAAGACGCGAGAGTCCGAGCTCGCCTTGGCCCTTGAGAGCGCAAAAAATGCCAAGGCCGAAGCCCAAAAGGCCCTCCAAGAGATTAGGCGATGAGGAAGATAGCGGCGGGTAAGGCATTCAATATGCAAAGCAAGCATGTGAGAGTAAATTACTTGTTACTTACCTGAGTCCGGAGCTCTCTAGGAGCGTTCGTAGATTTGCCCCGCAGCATGTCGGATGCCGCACAGTTTTACCAGGTCGAGGAGGGAAGCTCGACGGAGAAGCTGTTCTGGTCTCAGTATACTGGGACTGAACACCCAATGCCTATGAGCGACCAGCTGAAGCAACTGGTCGAGCTTCACAAGGCGGCCGAACATGCCATGAAGGGCTTTATAGTCTGGATGTGGCCTGGCGACGCCCTTCCCAACAGCTAGTTCGGCCTAGTGAGGCGGCTTGTGGATGCCTGCCCACGGCTGGAAATCATCAAGCGGTCCGTCTGCATCGAAGGTGCACGTCGGGCTTTTGCCCGTGCGAAGGTGCACTGGGCCAAGCTGGACGCCGTGAAGCTGGTGAAGGAGGGGCCGCTGCAGGGCAAGGAGCATCGCCACCCCGAGATGTACTATGAGGGTGTCCTGAAGGGTGCCCGTCTTGTAGCGGACGAGTGTACGAAAGATGTAATATTTGAATGAATTTGCTCGTGTGATCCTGTGTGATGAAAACTTGTTCATATGCTCTATGCAAGGCTTGTTTGAATTTAAAATATTACCTTCTGTTCGACTGTTTATCAAATCTGAGAGATGGCTTGTCGTCGGCTTCTGCCCCCATGCCACGAGTGCTGGGGTGTTTGGGATAAACCTGAGCACTCTTGTTCCCTTTTTTGGGTCCTTCGAGGGAGGTGCTCAGCACAACGAACAAGGCAATCGAACTATAATGCTTTATCACTCTCACTTAGCCATAGAATTCTATAATTTTAAATTTTGGCAAAGCCCCTGGTATTCGAAAGGCCGAATTCGGGGCGCTATACACGCCTTAAGCCAGACAGAGCCGACTCCTCGCTTTAAGCGCCATAAGTCTTTAGGGACTCGAAACCTCTCGAACAGCGACCAGTCTCTCGCCTTATCATGACAATCAGTTTTAGCTTTCTCTACTGAGGTGCTTAGCCCAGCAGAACCGGGGCACAATCGCAGTAGTTCTCCCAGTGCTACCTTAGCCGATATAGCGGAATGTAAGGTACCAAAACATGGGAGCCGAGCAAACCCAAATATTGACCCAAGACATGATTCGGAGCTGATGCATATAGTACTATCAGTTCGGGGTGCCGCACTGTCGAAAGTGTTCGGACTTCTCACGCCGTATTACGGGGTATGCTTAAGCCCCTGGCGTATTGGCCGTACCAAAGTGTACGGGTGCTGGATGTCATGAATGAACACACACATACACACAGATATATATATATATAAGAAGAATGCAATAATAGTCTTGGTGCTATGCATTGTTTATTCAAAAAGGTGAGTTAAAGCTGAATAATACAAGTAGCGCGATAAGCAAAAAGTAGGACTATTTGACATGTCCCTTCCAAGGGCAAGCTAAGGAATGGTATTAAAGCAAGTATTTCACTCGTTATCGTAATCCACCTGGGAGTTCCGCGGTGCGACGTAGCTTTCTGCCTCCTTGGTTGCTGCATCATGTGTCCGGCGATCATACTGCTGGACAGGATTTTCAGAGATTAAAGTCCTGAAAGAGAAAAATAACTGAGCGGGAAGCCCCTAGTGCGGTTGAGCCGCGTCTTGGGGCGTGCCATCGTCGTGCCCCCTCCCCACCTGTGCCCATGGTATTTTTAATGCATAATTATGTACGCGTGGCACGGATTTCACCCTTGGCTGGCACCGGGGTGGGGGCCGCATTGCTACGCGAGCTCGAACGTGCCAGGCGGTCTTGTTGCCGATTACTTCGGGTGCGCTTAAAGGTGTCCGAGTCCTTAATCGCCGAACTAGTGGATTGCCTTAAGATGTTGCTTTGCGCTTCTGCTGCGAGGGCCGCAGTGTGCTCCTCCGTGCGGAGAGAGCGCTCTGTGTTTCCATTAACTGTGATGACCCCCCGAGGTCCTGGCATCTTGAGCTTGAGGTATGCATAATGCAATACCGCATTGAATCTCGCAAATGTGGTTCGCCCGAGCAGTGCATGATAGCCACTGTGGAACGGGACTATAACGAAGATTAACTCTTTGCTTCGAAAGTTATCCGGGGATCCGAAGACCACTTCCAGTGTGACTGAGCCTGTGCAATGGGCCTCTACACCTGGTGTTGGGGATATTACTACTGGGCGTAAACCGGCCTATCTGGGCCGGATTAACTTCATCAGTAGTTAAGCATGTTAAAGCCCATGAAGATAGATGAGGGCTCAAGACCCATAATCAGCTGAGAGCCTGTAGCCGTAAACCGGCGTCAATATGTAACTTGTATTGTAAGTAAGGAATAAGTAGAGACCAAACCGGACACATCTATGAGCCGGTGTTGGGACTCTGTAAACCGACGGGCGTCACCCATGTATATAAGGGGATGACCCGGCGGCGGTTCAGGGGGAACAGACAACAACTCAAGACATAGGCGAAGCTTATTTGCTCCCTAGTCATCGAAACACCCATCAATTCCATCACAACTAGACGTAGGCTTTTACCTTCCTTGAAGGGGCCGAACTAGTATAAACTCTCTTGCGTCCTTGTGTCCGCTTTAACCCCTTCAAGCTAACCCGTAGCGATGGCTCCACGACTAAGTCCTTTCTCTAGGACATCTGCCGTGACAAAACCACGATAGTTGGCGCCCACCGTGGGGCTATCGCATGATGGTTTCTGGTTCTTGGAGGGCCACTTTGAAGGACTCGAGGGCTACGCTGTAGGCCGGATGACTAAGAGTCGTCGCGCCAAACTCTACATCGACGACACAGGCTGGGGCCTCGAGGCCGGCTCAATTGAGTATGGGTACCGGGTCCCCTTTGGTAGCATTCACGTTTTCATTGGCAAGATCGGTGAACCGGGCCCTGAGCCGGACATTTGCAGCGACCTCGTCGAGACGGCTCAGCGTACGCGATCCGCCCGGGTTAAACCGGCCATGAAGCGTGCCTTCGTGGAAATGATCCATGGAGGGAGTTACGAGGATGGATCGGAGCTTCGCGGGGCAACTGCCGTTCGTTCCGGTGATGAATCTTCGACCGGAGAAACCGAATCTCTTTATCAGCTACAAGATGGCCGGATTGAGAGCTGTTCCGATGGCGATAGTATTCCGGACTCCTCTGATCTGCCTAACCAGGTTGGAATATTCATGACCGGAACACAAGCAGCGCTTCACTCTTCGACAGCCGCGACAACGATCCCGGTTCAACAGTGGCAACGGTTGCCGGGGCGGGAGGCCCTGTGCGCCCACCGGCTCAGGTTCTATCAGAGCTATTTGATGTGTTGGCTGTGCTTATGGCAGAAGTTAATCCGCCAGATCAGGACGCTCACAACACAGAGATTGCAAAGGTAAAGGAACAAATCACCCAGGCCAAAATGGATCTAGCGGCTGAGGACACCAGGATGGCCACAGAGCAGGCCGCTTTAGACGCACAGGCCTACAGGCTTATGTTGGATCAGAGCGCGTCGCATGAAGTCATGAGGAGGAAGCACCGGTCCCGCTTACCTCCGGTTTTCAAGGCCAGAGACCTTTTAAACACTCCAGGACCAAGAGCCAGTAATCCACTGGAGGGGAACCAGGCAGAAGCCCCTAGGACCGGTGCACCGGTTTAGCCCCGTCAGATGGACCCGCCTCGTCAAAACACCGTTATACCTCGGGATGCTTTAACACCTCCGGGTCACTACTCCAACCCAATGGATAATCTTGTTGCCGCTGCTGCACGACTGGAGGCCATTCCAGTTGAAGGTGACTCGCCGCAAGCAGTAGAGACGCGACGGGTCAAGGAACTTCCGAGGACGGCTTTGGCCCAACAAGAGGCGTACTCGTACAGCCGCGACCGAATCCACTCGACCCCCCGTCCAAGCTGGAGCTATAGCAGACATATGGATGAACCAGCAGTGTCGAGTAATGAACGAAGTGGAGCACCCCGTGGTAACAACCCGACGGGTGGTGCTGATGACGCTCAGGAAGTGGTGAACCGGGCCCGAGCGCGTAGGGAGGCCGAGTTAGCCGCACAGCATCAGGCTCGGCAGCTCACGCCGGTTCTTCCAACCATTTCAATCGAACCTGGTGTTACTTCTAGTTCTTTGGGGGTGCCTTGCCTCGTCCCCGCTTTACGCAATGTGCGCTTGCCCAAGGATTTCAAAGGCCCACGCAAGGTACCAAATTATACGGCGGATCAACCACCAGAGACATGGGTAGAGAGCTATGAGATGGCCATGGAGATGCTTGATGTGGATGACACGGTGTGTGCGAAATACTTCACCATGATGCTCGAAGGAACGGCCCGTACTTGGTTAAAAAGCTTGTCTGCTAATTCTATCAATTCATGGGCCCAATTACGAGCCTGGTTTATCAACAATTTCAAGGATACCTGTAAACAGCCTATGTCGATAGTGGACTTAGCTGCATGCGTCCAGGAGGAAGGAGAGTCAACGACTCATTGGGTGCGCTGGGTTTCACAAGTGTTGCACTCCTTAGACCGCATCAACGCTGACACCGCAGTATTAACCCTAGAAGGCAACTATCGGTTTGGGCCCCTGAAGTTGAAATTGGGACGGATGAAGCGTCATTGCATCGACATGGGGACCCTCATGGCCGCTTCGGTAAAATATGCTGATTCTGATAGTACCAAGGATCCCGAATCTGATGATGACAAGACAGGGAAGGGGAAGAAGAACAGCAGCTCCAAAGGTCAGCAGCATCACTGGGCAGGCAATGGCGGAGGAGGCAAGCGTAAAGCGGATGGCAACATGGATTTTGTGGCTAATACCAACGTACAGGACAATGGCCAACGGCGCAAGGGTAGGCCGAAAAATCGTAGTGGAGCACCCAACCCCAACCCAAACCGCATGAACTATCTGCTAAGCCAGCCCTGTCCAAGACATGGGACGAAGGAGGAGCCAGCAAACCACCTTTGGAAGGATTGCTTTATTATGCAGGAGTTCAAGAATTCTAATAATTTCCGGTATGATCACGGATCTGGCAGTGGCTGAGGGTCCGGGCCAGGTTACGGTGGAGGAAGTTTCGGTTCAGGATTTAATGGTAATCCGGGCGGACATAATGGTCAAAATAGTCAGAACAACCAGGGTGGTTACAACCAACAACAGCAACAGTCAGGTTACCAAAGCAACCCAAAGCAGTTGAGTAATGGGCAGTACCATGTCTTTACCACTAGCTTGGACAAGCGAGACCGGAAGGTTCAGAGGCGGGCAGTCAACTCTGTTGAACCGGCCACACCCCATTATCTACATTGGTCTGAACAGCCAATCATATGGAGCAGAGAGGATCATCCACTCCAGGTCGATAATCCGGGTCAGTTGGCTCTGGTGGTGGTGCCTCAGGTGGGAGGTTATAAGTTCACCAAGGTGCTCATGGATGGAGGGAGCAGCATTAACATCCTATACTATGAGACCTTCCATCGTATGGGACTTACAGATAAGAATCTCAAACCGTCCAATACAGTATTCCACGGTGTAGTGCCTGGCAGATCAGCATATCCCGTTGGTAAGATAGCTCTTGAAGTGGCCTTTGGGGATGATCATGATTCCAAGTCAGAGACATTAACGTTTGAAGTGGTGAAAATCCAAAGTCGATATCATGCCCTGTTTGGGCATCCGGCATACGCCAAGTTTATGGCTTGGCCCTGTTATGTGTATTTGCGGCTCAAGATGTCGGGTCACAAGGGGACAATAACGGTTCACGGAAGCCGCAAAATCGTTTTGGAATGCGAGGAAGGAGATGCGGCTTATGCAGAGACGGTTTGTGCCACCGAGGAGTTGAAGTACTATAAAGACAATGTTGACCCAGCGGACATGACTCCGTTGAAGAAGCCAACTACGGAGCATGATCCGGCCCTGAAGTTCAAATCAACACCAGAAACTAAGCTTGTTGACTTCATACCTGGCGATTCGTCCAAGCAGTTCAGCATTAGTGCCAACTTGGATCCAAAATAGGAAAGCGCACTCATCGAGTTCATCCGTGAGAATCGGGACATTTTTGCATGGAAGCCCTCTGACATGCCAGGTGTACTGAGGCAACTCGCTGAGCACACACTTAATGTGGATCCTAAATACAAATCGGTGAAACAGTTCCTCCGCCGGTTTAACGAAGAAAGACGCAAGGCGATTGGAGAAGAGGTAGCCAGGCTCTTAGCAGCTGGTTTTATTGTTGAAGTTTTCCACCCTGAGTGGCTTGCCAATCCGGTGCTAGTCCTTAAGAAAAACGGCACCTGGCGTATGTGTGCGGATTACACAGATCTTAATAAAGCTTGTCCAGCGGATCCTTTGCCCTCCCCCGTATTGATCAAATCATTGATGCTACGGCGGGTTGTGAGCGTTTAAGTTTTTTGGATGCATATTCTGGCTATCATCAGATCAAAATGGCAGTTAAGGACCATGAGAAGACGGCATTCATAACTCCCTTTGGAGCCTTCTGCTATGTGTCTATGCCCTTTGGGCTCAAAAGTGCCCAGGCAACTTATCAACGGTGTGTACAAAATTGTCTTCACAAGCAGATTGGCCGTAATGTACATGCTTACATGGATGATATCCTGGTTAAATCCAGGGAGAAGGAGACTCTGGTTGATGATTTGAAGGAAACCTTTGATAACCTAAGGACGTACAAGATGATGCTTAATCCGGACAAGTGTGTCTTTGGTGTACCGGCGGGCAAGTTGTTGGGTTTTCTGGTGTCCAGCAGGGGAATTGAGGCTAATCCGGAGAAGATCACAGCCATCACCTCCCTGGCTAAACCGAAGTGTATCAATGATGTTCAATGCCTGGCAGGCCGGATTGCCACGTTAAGCCGGTTTATCAGCCGCCTTGGTGAGAAGGCGATCCCTTTGTATCAGATGTTGAAGAAGACGGATCAATTTGTCTGGAGTTCTGCTGCTGATGAAGCATTTGAGGACTTAAAGCGGCAATTGGCCAAACCGCCTGTGCTCGCCGCTCCCATTGACAAGGAGCCGTTACTGCTATATGTTGCTGCTAATGCTCGTGCGGTCAGCGTGGCTATTGTGGTGGAACGAAAGGAGGCAGGTAAGGAGCATCCGGTTCAACGTCTGGTCTATTATATCAGCGAGGTACTCATTGAGTCCAAGCAAAGGTATCCGCATTGGCAGAAGCTAGTGTACGGAGTTTTTATGGCAAGCCGGAAGCTTAAGCAATACTTCCAAGGGCACCCAATTACGGTGGTCAGTTCTGCTCCTTTGGGAGATATCATCCAGAACCGGGAAGCAACTGGCCGGATTGCAAAGTGGGCTATAGAGCTGGGGCCGTACGTTTGAAATATGTGCCTCGGATAGGGATTAAGTCTCAAGCACTTGTTGATTTCATCAATGATTGGACGGAAATGCAAGCACCTGAAGAAAAGCCGGATCATACGTATTGGACCATCCATTTTGATGGATCCAGGCAGTTGGAAGGCTCGGGGGCTGGAGTCGTATTAACTTCCCCATGAGGTGATAAGTTTTGTTATGTTCTCCGTTTAATGTTCCCTTGTACTAACAATGCAGCTGAGTATGAAGCCTTGCTCCATGGTCTTCGGATGGCTAAGGAGATGAATCTAAGTCGAGTTAAGTGCTTCGGTGATTCGGACCTTGTGGCTCAGCAAGTGTCTGGCACTTGGGACTCCAAGGACCCACTCATGGCAGCATATCGTCGTGAGGTGGATATTGTTGCAGATTATTTTAGAGGCTATCAGGTGGACCACGTGGACCGGCGGAAAAATGAAGTGGCAGACGCTTTAAGCCGGCTGGGCTCTCAGCGCAAACCGGTACCACCCAATGTTTTTCTGGATGTGCTGCACAACCCGTCGGTGAAGATCCCTGGTGAAGAGGATTTGGCCATTCCTGATCCGGAGACTCAATTTGTGGCAGTTCTTCATGTTATTCAGTATTGGACGCTTCCTTATCTGGCGTACAAGAACCGGGGCGAGTTTCCAGAAGATGAGATTCTGGCCCGGCAGATAATCCGGCGATCCAAGTCCATGGCTGTCATCAACGGTGAGTTGCATCATTGCAGTGTATCAGGAGCTTTTCAACGTTGCGTGTCTCCTGAAGAAGGCCGTGAAATTTTGCGGGAGATCCACGAAGGAGATTATGGTCACCACGCCGGTTCAAAGTCTCTGGTGGCTAAAGCATTTCGCCATGGTTTCTATTGGTTAACTGCTCATGCTGATGCGAAGGATCTGGTCAGACGATGTGATGGTTGCCAAAGGTTTTCAAGGCGTGCTCATGTACCGGCTCAAGAATTGAGGATGATTCCAATTACTTGGCCGTTTGCGACTTGGGGGCTGGATATGGTCGGGCCTTTCAAAAGGTCCAAAGATAAGAAGACCCACCTCCTGGTGGCGGTGGACAAGTTTACAAAGTGGGTGGAGGCAGAACCTGTTAGCAAGTGTGATGCGGCCATGACGGTTCAGTTCATCAAAAAGGTGATTTTCCGGTTTGGCTTTCCGCACAGTATTATCACAGATAATGGTACCAATTTATCCAAAGGTGCTATGAAGGAGTTCTGCGAACGGGAGCACATCCGGCTCAATGTTTCATCAGTGGCACATCCACAGTCCAATGGTCAAGCAGAAAGAGCTAATCAAGAGATCTTGAGAGGCATCAAGCCCCGGCTCATGGTTCCTTTGCAGAGAACGCCGGGTTGTTGGGTAGAAGAATTACCATCTGTGTTATGGAGCATCAATACAACACCCAACAAATCAACATGATACACACCATTCTTCATGGTTTATGGAGCGGAAGCGGTTTTCCCCAGTGATATCCGTCATGATTCACCTCGTGTCACGGCTTATATTGAAGCGGACAACGAGACAGCACGACAAGATGCTTTGGACCAGTTGGATGAAAAGCGTGACATCGCAGCCACCCGATCGGTGATTTACCAGCAGGATCTTCATCGTTATCACAGTCGCCGAGTCAGAACCAGAGCCTTCCAGGAAGGAGATTTGGTGCTTTGGCTCATCCAAGATCAGATTGATATGCATAAGCTATCCCCACCTTGGGAGGGGCCTTTCATGGTCAGCAAGAATCTGCATAACGGGTCGTACTATCTGATCGATATTCGAGAGCATAAGGACTCACGTACATCAGAGGAAGAGACTAACATGCCGTGGAATATAGCTCATCTTCGGCCTTACTATACCTGAGCCATTGGCTATGCTTATGTACATACAATGTATATATTATGATTAAGTATAATAAACCGGAACCTCAGCTAAAGCGGGGTATCTGTTCTTTTACATCATGTGAGGTTACACGGAGTTGCTCTAAAGCGGCCTCTGGTTTACCCTTTGAGTTCGCTTTGCTAAAAGCATCGTGTTATATCACTTGGAGGATTGGTCATGTCCGAACCAATACCATGCCTCTTGATAGGCGAAAGCCACCATATCACTTGGGGACTTGGTCATGTCTGAACCAGTCATGCCTCTTGATCGGCCTAAGGCCACAGAATCACTTGGGGGCTTGGTCGAACCCAAACCATGACCACGCCATTTGGTCGGCATAAATGCCACAATAATCACTTGGGGACCTGGCTAACTAGAACCATAGTTACACCTAACGGGAGCTTGGTCGTGTTTGGCCATGGTTACGCCATTTGATCAGCTTAAATAAATCTTTTTTGGCAAACATTTTTGTCATTGCTTTTACTTTTCTTTGAAGGTTTTTTTTGCTTTTTATTGTGTTCTTTAAACCGACAAAGTTTTTTAACCAATCAATTGACGGAACACAGTTCACGTCAATCCGGAGACTATTTGTCCGGTTTGATCCTTGTAGTTAACATCCTCTTATGGAGTAACACGGTGTTCATTATAACCCGGCACGGTTTACATGGTAACCAGTGTCATATACATATACAGGAGTTGTTATTTCCTCCAAACAGTGTGGGTTTGCAAAAGCTCCGCTTCAAGGTTGGCCAAGCCAACTTCACACTCAATGGTGGCAGGTATTATGTATCTCATTTTTTTTGATCATATACTTAAAATTTTGTTTTGGATGTTTTGATTTTATATATACAAACATCATATTCCGCCTGACGGTACAACTGCGGTGGCACTTAATGAATTTCTTATTTCAGAAAGTATTTTGGAAAGTTCATTACCACAGGAAGAACAAGTTATGCGCGAAGGCATATCAACATCAAAGGTATCAGCTAGCCTATTACAAGGCAACATGGTGCCCATAATAACATAATTGTTTTTCACAAAGGAGAGACAGTTTTAAAACCGGCTTCCGGTTTAAGCTTGGCCACCAGCCTGGCCTGATGGTTGTGGGTCATCCTGCGCCGCTTCAGCTTCCGTTTCTCTACCCAGTGGCTGAAAATCCACAGTTGTCCAGTCGATTCCCATCAATGCTTGAAAAACAACTTCGTCATGGATTAGCGAAGACGGGTCAATATCGGGAGCGTAAGTATGCTTACGGATTGGAGGGATCAGGTTTTCCGATTCATGGATTGGTGCAGCTATTCGCTTGTTCTGGCTGTCATATTGGGCTTGATAATGAGACAAATCTGCTTCCTCAGCCAGTTGATAAGCTAGCAGACGTACCTCCCGGTTTATGGCTCGCAGATCCGCTTCACCAAATTCTGACCCGTCTTCCTTCAAACTGGGATAACCCTGAGCCGCTTCAATAGGATCAAAATCTGGCACCCAGGCTTTTGCCCGGATTAAAGCATTGATTGCACCGGTTCGAGCAGCAGATTTCTTCAGCTCTTCAACCCGGGCAGGAAGCACTGACAATTTCACCAAAGTATCTTGAATCAGAGTGGGCGCCGGTTTGTTATGAGACGCGGTACAGATGATCCGCTGGGCACCAGTATACAATTGTTCAACCAAGGTATAGGCGGCTTTAAATTTCTTCCGCACATCTGACCCCAAGTGACCAATGCGTGTCCCTGAAATACCATAAAAGGTTAATAAACCGGCGACTCGGTAAGAAGGCAGAACCAATTCAGAAGGCAAGCTGGCTTACCAAAGATAGCTGTGGTCATGGCATGAACGTGCCGCTTTATGCTGGCCAGTTCATCCGTCACTGGTTTCAGTGCAGCCTCAGCATCCTCTGCTCGTTTGATCAAAGCGGATTTTTCAGTGGCCCAATCCGCCCGTTTCTTCTTGAAGTTCTCCTTAAGTTGTTCCATGGCGCTTAAGGCACTGGCCAATTCCTCTTTTGCCTTGGAGGTTTCAGCCTGTTGGGTTTTCAGGTTTTCTCACAGATCGATGACTTGGCTTTCTTTCGCCTTCAGCTCCGCCTGCAGGCATACAGATATATGTTTCAACAAATCGGTAGAAGGATTCAAGTACCAACCACATAACAAGTTATGCGCTTGGCACTTGGGGGCTAATGCATATTCGATCTTCATCTTTCAATTGTTTACAAAGTCCCAAGCTCAATACAAGTATTCAACTTGGCACTTGGGGGCTAATGGCTATTTGATCATATGTATTCTGATGCGGCAGTTTCAATTACTTAAAGTACCGGTTTAACTACGCTATGTTGAACCGGCCCTTGGGGGCTACATCAGCAAATTTCAATGCATCAAGATTTATATTATTAAGTCCCGGTTTGAAAGAATAGTTCAAACCGGCCCTTGGGGGCTAGGAGAGTCAGCAAGAATAAAAGCATACAAGCAAGAAGGACCATATGGAAGTTACCTCATATTTATCTTTCATCATATTAACCAGACCGGCTTCGTAGTCACGGCTGGTATACAGCCGGTTCAGATAGCCGGAATGGATATCTTAGGCGTTCAGAGCAGAGTAAGCCGTCAGATCAGCGTTCCACGTGCCTTTGCCAAAAGCAGCAAATTCTTCCTTGGCAGAATGTTTGGATAAAGCGACAGGATTGCTTGGTTCAGTATGACCAGTGCCAGTAATGACAACCTCATCATCCTTGGTACCGCCGGTTTGCACTGGAGCTGTTAGCTTCTCAGTAGATTTTGCTGGACCGGTGGAGCTTTCAATCCGGATGGAACCTGTGGGCTGTTGGATAGGGCCTGAGGTATCAACAGGTCTCTCTTTAGCAATAAGATCATCATTTGGCCGCGGTGGATTGTTGGGAATATCCTCAGAGATAGCCGCTTCAGGAATGACATCTTCTTCGGCCGCTTTGTCCAGGCGGGCCTTCTTGCTTGGCCTAGGTTTGGCCCTGAGAAGAGTAACCAAATTAAATACAACATGTGTTCTAAGGCAATGTACTGCAAACATCACAATAAATATGGCTTACCCAAGCACCGTTTTGAGCGGCGGGAGCTGAGTGGCCGTTGATACGCCAGAAGATGAGTGGGAGATAACCTGGTAATCGGAGTCAGACGGATTAAGAGGTTGACAAAAGCAGCCCGCTTTAGGACAACACTGATAGGCGAGTTAGAGGCCTCGGAATGACGTTTCCGAACCGGACTGTTCGGTAAACTGGCGGAGGTAACTACCTGGCCGCTGTGCCGGGTGGTGCGGCGAGCCTCGTGTTATTGAGTCTTCATAAGAAGTTTAGGATCCAAATAAGCAAGAGGATGAGAAAATTTAACTTTCTGGTTTGCCTGACGGATTTTTTGTGAAGGCAAAGTTTCTGAATCGGAAGAGAGAATAATTACCTCTGCAACATCCGCGTGGCTGGCTTCAGCATCATCCTGACAAATATCATCATCAATAAGACGCATGAAAAATAAACCAAGTGAGTCAAGCTCTACCTCAAAGTCCAGGTTATCCACCTCATCATCAGGGGCCGGATTAGAAGGTGCAGTGGTTCTTTTCCTATGGACAGTCTTCTTCACAGCTTTAGTTTTTTGCCGGATTGCTCTTTCCGGTTTGTCTGCCTTCTCTGGTTTCTCCTGCGGCAGCTTTTTGCTCCAAAACGGATCATCGCCCTGATTATACAAACACTGATATTACAAACAATGACCAGACATGTCAATAACAGATTCAGCAAAGAGAAAAATCAAAGTCTTACAGCTGGCGGTTTGTTGGTGACACAGAAGGGAAGCAGGCCGGTTCTAGCGCAGATGTGCTCCAGTTCATTCAGTATCTTACGCACAGCCTCTGTGATTTCTTCACTGGAGAGCTGGAGTCTTGAATGTCGTAGTGGGTCATCCACACTATCAGTATATTCGCACATCAAACCGAAGCGCTGACTAAGGGGCAGTATGCTCCATGATATCCAACAGCGAGCAAGGTCAACCCCTGTTAAACCGTTGGCCATAAAGGCTCTGAGCTTTGACAGCTGAGGAGCATATTTGCTTCTCTCCTGGGTAGTCAATCGTTGAGGAAAAGGATGGGTATTGCTGAGCCGCTCCAGACGAAAACCAGGCAAGGGATTCTCGCCAGCAGGGGAGGTGTCTTTGCAGTAGAACCATGTCTGATTCCACTCCTTGGGGTGACTGTGCAGCTTGGCGTGAGGGTATGTGACCTCTTTCCTTTTTTGAATCGCCATGCCACCCAACTCCGTATTAGAGCCATCAGTAAACTCAGTACGGCGGTTTAGATGGAAAAGATCTCTGAATAATTCCACTGTGGGCTCCTCTTGAAAGAACACCTCACAGAGCACTTGGAAGTGGCACATATTTGTAACAGAGTTGGGGCCAGTGTCTTGCGGATGGAGTTGGAAATCAGCTAGAACATCCCGGTAGAATTTAGAACCGGGCGGTTTAAAACCCCGGGCTAAGTGGTCTACGAAAATAACAACCTCTCCTTCTCGAGGTGTGGGGGGCATTCTTTGCCAGGAGCCCTCCAATGGATGGTATCTTTGCTGCCCAAGGCGCCAATCAGGACTAAATCGTCCAGTTGATCCTCTGTGATGCGAGAAGGGACCCAATTGCACTCATACACTTGCTTGGCCATGATGGAATCTACAAGGTAGAAGATCCCGGTTCAAAAAGGCATTTGATCAAGATACGTTGGTATGGACACTTGTTAAACCGGAGACAACACTATCTGAACCGGAGTTTCATGAAGCAACCAACATCTGGCGGTTCAACAAGGGGACTAATGGTATATACCGGTTTGTAAAAAATTTCTACAAAGTTAAACCGCCTGATCTGAGCATTGAACAGTCAAGACTGCGTATGAGTAAGTACACAAAAACAGATTTCACAAGATTATACTATAGCTTTGGATCTGGAACATGTTTATGAAGGAGATAAATATTCAAGGCCCTAAAGGAGCAGTGCCGAATCAATAAGCGAAGGTACGGATAAGATCTATGGTCTTAATATGCGAAAGTGAAAACGGAGGATAAAAACTACTGCTACACAGAGCGAAGATTCACAGACTCGTCTAAGGATCTATCATATGAACAAGAAGCAAGCCATGAACAGTCGAGAACATGGAAACCCTAGAACAGATCTATGATGAAAGGGATAGAAGACTTACCGGAGCTGAGGAAGAAGCGGAAGGTCGCCGCGGTGCTCTGGTGCGCTCAGGGTGATGCAGTGGCCAAAGTTGGTGCAGAGGTCGACGACGGCGGCGAAGCTCCGAAGACTGGGTGAAGCGAGGAAGAAGAAGCAGAAGGGCAAGCAGGGGAAAAAGAAATGACCCTTCGGTCCTATTTATAAAGCAAGGGACATGGGTCAGGCGCGAAAATCAAGGAGCTGCAAGTTTGGAAACAGAGCAGTCGCCTCGATTATCGTAGATCTATTAAACAAGAAGGTATCACGGATAGTTTCTTTATGATAGATGACGTCACGCCGATTTACAGCAATCAGAGAAGATGACATCACGGCAGTTCACCAAACTACAAGAAGACGTTGAAGATGAAGTTTTGCTAAGGATTGACATGAACCTGTTCAAATCAATCTGGGGCCTAATGTTGGGGATATTACTACTGGGCGTAAACTAGCCTATCTGGGCCGGATTAACTTCATCAGTAGTTAAGCATGTTAAAGCCCATGAAGATAGATGAGAGCACGACACCCTATGGTTTGAAGATCGTGTCTACATGCCCAATGACCCGGAGATCAGGAAGTTGATTTTGCAAGAGGCACACGACTCACCGTATTCAATTCACCCAGGAAATACCAAGATGTATTTGGATTTGAAGGATATTTTCTGGTGGACAGGAATGAAGAAGGATATTGCGGAGTATGTAGCAGTTTGTGATGTATGCCAGAGAGTAAAGGCAGAGCATCAGAAGCCAGCAGGATTGTTACAACCATTGCCGATACCCGAATGGAAGTGGGATAAGTTAGGCATGGATTTTATCACGGGATTGCCCAGGACTCCTTCAGGCTATGACTCGATTTGGGTTGTAGTTGATCGATTGACGAAATTAGCTCATTTCATCCCAGTAAAGACCACTTACACCAGTGCTAAGTTGGCAAAGATATACATGACCAGGATCATATGTCTGCATGGAGTTCCGAGGAGTATCGTATCAGATAGAGGAACCCAGTTTACCTCAAAGTTCTGGAAGCAGTTGCATGAAACTTTGGGTACCAGGCTAGAATTAAGTACAGCTTTTCATCCATAGACAGATGGACAGACCGAGAAAGTCAATCAGATTTTGGAGGATATGCTGAGAGCTTGTGCGCTAGATTACGGATCTAGTTGGGACGATAATTTGCCATATGCAGAGTTCTCTTACAACAACAGTTATCAAACCAGTTTAAAGATGGCCCCTTTCGAAGCTTTGTACGGAAGGAGGTGCAGGACACCGCTGTCATGGGACGAAGTTGGAGACCACCAGTTGTTTGGACCTGACTTGATTAAAGAGTCTGAACAGAAGGTGAAGTTGACTCGCTATAGGCTCAAGGTAGCCCAGTCCAGACAGAAGAGTTATGAGGATTCTAAACGCAACAAGACAGTTTACGAAGTTGGAGATAGAGCTTATCTTCGAGTATCTCCACTTCGGGGAACAAAGCGTTTTGTAGTTAAAGGGAAGTTAGCACCACGATTTGTAGGACCATATCGAGTTTTGGATCGTATGGGAGAAGTGGCCTACAAGTTGGAATTGCCCGAAGGATTGTGAGGAGTACATGATGTGTTCCACGTTTCTCAGTTAAAGAAATGTCACGCGGAGATGGCTGACATACCGTTGAGAGATACAGTGCCTTTGGAAACTATTCAGTTGGATAACGATTTGACATACAAGGAGAAACCAATTAAGATCCTCGAGTTTGCCAGTCGAGTCACTCGCAACAAGGTTATCAAGTTTTGCAAGGTTCAGTGGAGCCACCACACGGAGGATGAAGCTACCTGGGAACGAGAGGAAGATTTGCTCAAAGACCACCCTCACCTATTTTCTAGCCAACCCGAATCTCGAGGGCGAGATTCATCTTAAGGGGGTAGGTTTGTAACATCCCAAATTTTCAATTTGGAATGTTATACATTAGATCATCATGCATATCATATTTTATTTTGCATTTTGGTTGATCCTAGAAATTCTACGCAACTCAATGACTCACGGAGAGAGTTGGGGATTTCGTTATTTTCATATTTGAGTTTTGTCAAATTTTGAGAATAGGATCATTTGGTTTTATTTATTTTATCATCGATTATTTCTAATACAAAAATATAAGAGAGGAAATAAAATGACTTTCCCAAAATAAAGAAATATTGAGGATTTAATAATAAAATCAAATAAGATTTTATTTCGGAGTTTTTTCGTGTTTTATTTGAATTTAGGAAAAAAGTGCGTTTTTCAAAATTGCATTTAGGGCCCAAATAAATGTTCACCTTGTGCGGCTTGATTTTAGAAGCCCGTGAAAATTTATTTCGGAATTTTTGGAGTCCGTTTAGTATTTCTTTTTACTTTTCTTCCGAGCGGAATAATTAAAAAAAATGAACCGACTTCAGGCCGTACCCGAGCGGGGCACTGCCCAGGGGCAGCCTTTAAATAGCGCCGCCCCGAGCCGCCCCAGCCCATCAGCCCCGCCTCGATCCGCGCGCGCCGCCGGAGCCGCCGCCGCCGATGACGATCCCGCCGCCCGAGGTTCGTCGCGCCTCATTTTTCGTGCCGAAAAAAAGAAAGAGAGAAAAAAAATTCGGCGTTCGTCGTTTTTCTTTTTCTCGGATTAAATCCATGATTTTTTTGATCGCGATTCCTGATCCAATTTTCGTTTTAGTTTAACTTTTCGCTCGTTTATCGGAATCAGGCGATTCAAGCGCCTAGAGTTTCGTCTCGAAACCCTCTATCCGTTTAACCAACTTAAACAAGTTTTTGTTACTGTAAAATTTTCCCTAGATCCAAATTACTAGAACGAATTTGTTTTCTTTCGCCGTTTGTCTTTCCTTGCTTCGTTCGATTTGATTCTTTTTGCCAACCGGAGTTCTTAAGTTGAACCTTCTGGTTAGATCTCTTATTTGAGTATTACCTATGCATTAGATGAGTACTTATTGTATGCTTGTTTGTTTGTCTATGATAGAATACCCGGAGTGCGCCGCCTGTTACTTCGAATCGTTAGGTTTCGCGGATCACCAGCAAGGCAAGTAACACTTTGATCATACCTTTTCTACTACCCAGTTTTATTGCATTAGATCAATCCTCACACATTGCATGATTAGGATCTAATTAAATTGTGGGATGGGAAGTAGATGAGGTAGTACCTATTACCTGTTTATTATCAAACCTTTGGGAGTTACTTCTACGTTTGCTTATTATGCCATGCTATGCTAGTAGACGTGGATTGGGTGAGTGAAATCCATGACAGATGTGAAATTGTTAATTAATGGTTTATCTAAGGTGGCAACTTAAACACACATCTGGGTGGATTGAGGCACCTGGGTATTCCAGGACTTGCCTGTTTTCTTTTGGACCGCCACCCAGGCTCAAAGGGATCATGAGACTATTCATACTAGAAACTTCCGTGTGCAGCCACAAGCTATTATGGGCTCTAGCATAGTTGACTAAGTCATGCGAACTCTTACAGTGGTAGACTAGCAGATGTAGGGGATGTAGGTGGTACGATCTACCCATCATAAGGTGCTAGCGTTTCTGAAAGACTATGTCTCGGTCATCCGTCTTCTCAAACACCATGTAGTGCGAGAAACCAAACAGAGTCGATCGAGTCTTGTGGGGAAAAGTGCGCAAACCTCTGCAGAGTGTAATA
The DNA here is from genome assembly GCF_018294505.1 of Triticum aestivum. Taxonomy (NCBI): domain Eukaryota; kingdom Viridiplantae; phylum Streptophyta; class Magnoliopsida; order Poales; family Poaceae; genus Triticum; species Triticum aestivum. Next base: position 637,037,294 of record NC_057800.1, on the reverse strand, counting down.
AACTAATCATGGTTAGTCGTGTCCCCGGTTATGGACATCTTGAGTATCTAGTACCTGGATTTTCATGTGAATCTCAACATGTTACTCTAAATAAATTTTGTTAGGTTTTGTTAATGATGATGCTTAATTGGGATTGAGAATGCTGTCAACCATTCTCAATGTTTAACAACCACCATGATAGTAATTAAATTTTATTTCTTTGAAGTAGGGAAAAATTGGCTTTACGCAAAACTGTAACCATAGAGCTTTCAACCAGCCAAATATGCATATAGTATAGCCGTTTCATTCCATTATTCTCTATGTGTTACCTTGCCAACATATTCCATGTGCTGACCCGTTTTCGGGCTGCAACGTTAATGTTGCAGACTTTTCAGACGACGATTAAGGAGTTTTTAGGTCGTGGTTCTATACTCAGTGATGCCGTTGGAGTTGATGGACTCACTTATCTTCCAAGCCTTCCGCTGTTATCGTTATTAGATGGCCTTAAGCCATATTTATTGTAATAAGTTCTCTATTGAGACACTTGATGTAATAAGTGTGTGATTGCTACTCTGCTATAAATCCTCCAAGTACTGTGTGGTGTCAGCATTACTGATCCAGGGATGACACCGGAGCACAGAGATCAGACTGTTTGAGGTCTGGTCGCTACATAGTGGCGCACCCTTGTGATCCGTAAATCGATCTTGCATGTTTTGCTTTGTCCTCCAATACATCTCGCAGGTCTGGCGTATTTCCCCATGCCTTGGCATTTTTATTTGAGTGGCGTTGGAGTGCGGGCTGGGCTTTTGGCTGAAATGCCTCTCTGTCGCGGCCACGAGGTGGCCGATCAGCCGCATCATATGCTTCCTCCTCCAGTCGGGGTAGCAACTTACGCTTTGGGTAACTCTTGGAGGGGCGTTTGAGTTTATATTCCTCGGCTGCAAGGACTTCAGTCCATCAGTCGGCTAGCAAATCTTGATCAGCTTGGAGCTGTTGTTGCTTTTTCTTAAGGCTATTTGTCGTGGCTATAAGCCGGCGCTTGAAGCGTTCTTGTTCGACGGGATCCCCAGGCATGACGAATTCATCATCGTCGAGGCTTGCCTCGTCTTCGGAGGGAGGCATGTAATCATCATTCTCCGCCTCTCCATCTGTTGCTCTCTCGGGAGGGCTGGTTTCTCCATCCTCCTACTCTAAATCTTGCTGGAGGGGATTATTGTTATCTTCGGCACTATCCGGAGTGCTGTTATCTCCTGTGCCGGTATCACCACTTTTGCCTTGGCGGGACTTAGAGCGGCGCCGCTGACGTTGGCGCTTGGGTTGCTTCTTGGAGGGGTCATCCTCCGCTGTCTCATCGCCATTGCCTTCTTTGGGTGTGTCCACCATGTATATATCATATGATGAGGTGGCTGTCCAGTGCCCTGTGGGCAGTGGTTCTTCTTCGCCTCCCGCATCGTCGTCCACACCGTTGATGTCTTCGGAGTCAAAGTCGAGCATGATCGTTGATAGTGGCTAATAAGTGGGTGGTGGGTGGGCGGTGAATTTCTTTGTCATCTGCATCCCAATCCTGCCAGACATAGTTCGGCCAGGACTCTCCTGACAGGGAGAGAGACCTTAATGAGTTCAGTATGTCGCCGAAGGGCGAGTGCTGAAAAATATCGGCGGAGGTAAACTCCATGACCGGCGCCCAATCGGATTCGATAAGCATAGGCGCAGGCGGGTCGGAGTCCGTGGTCGAGGAGGAATCCAGTAGTTCGGCGTCACGTCTCTCGTGAAGAGTAAGGTCGATACTCGGCTCAATCACCGATGAGAATGCGGCCTCCGTGGCGGGGTCTATCCACCCGCCCATGGAAGGCGCAGCTGGCTCCGAATTAAAGGTCGGAGCGGTTGCCGGTGCGATCTCCTGGACACTGTCCGATGGCAGAGCTAGATCATGCTCATCATGGCCGTGTGGCGCACTAGGCAGGGGCTCGAATCCGTCGAAGATCAAGTCTCCATGGATATCGGCCGTGTAGTTTAAGCTTCCAAACTTGACCTGATGGCCAGGGGCGTAACTCTCGATCTGCTCCAGATGGCCAAGCGAGTTGGCCCGCAGTGCGAAGCCGCCGAATACAAAGATCTGTCCGGGGAGAAAAGTCTCACCCTGGACTGCATTGTTGTTGATGATCGAAGGAGCCATCAAGCCTAACGGCGACGACACAGAGGAACTCTCAATGAAAGCACCAATGTCGGTGTCCAAACCGGCGGATCTCGGGTAGGGGGTCCCGAACTGTGCGTCTAAGGCGGATGGTAACGGGAGGCAGGGGACACGATGTTTTACCCAGGTTCGGGCCCTCTTGATGGAGGTAAAACCCTACGTCCTGCTTGATTTATTCTTGATGATATGAGTATTACAAGAGTTGATCTACCACGATATCGGAGAGGCTAAACCCTAAAAGCTAGCCTATGGTATGATTGTATGTTGTCCTATAGACTAAAACCCTCTAGTTTATATAGACACCGGAGGGGGCTAGGGTTACACAAGGTCGGTTACAAAGGAGGAGATATACATATCCGTATTGCCTAGCTTGCCTTCCACGCCAAGTAGAGTCCCATCCGGACACGAGACGAAGTCTTCAATCTTGTATCTTCATAGTCCAACAGTCCGGCCAAAGGATACAGTCCGGCTGTTCGGAGACCCCCTAATCCCGGACTCCCTCAGTAGCCCTTGAACCAGGCTTCAACGACGATGAGTCCGACGCGCAGTGTTGTCTTCGGCATTGCAAGGCGGGTTCCTCCTCCGAATACACCAGGGAAGAATTTCAATACAAGGATAGTGTCTGACCCTGCAAAATAAGTTCCACATACCACCGTAGAGAGAATAATATTTCCACAAATCTATTCTGCTGACACATTGTGGCAAAATGACATTATGCCATGGCCCGATGATTATTCGAACCCTTTCCTTTAACTAGACCCGCACATAACGCGAGGTAGTTCATTGACACGTCTTATCAAAGTAGAGATCGTGTCCTCCTTATTACGGGATTCTCATCAATACGGGCGTGGGTAACCCAACCGCACCATCGATTAAGATGCTTGGGGGATAAGCGAGTTTTACCAGGCTAGTGGGGGCGCATAGTTTCGGCCGCCCTTATAAAGGGATAAGGTTTAACCTTTTTCTACCCACACCTTCTTCCTCCTTGCTCATCCATTCTTGCGCACTCGAGCTCCAACGCCCAAGTCCACATCCTTCTCCTCAACCTTCTCCAAACATGTCCGGAGCGGGAGGCAAGTGTATGGCGTCCTCCGTCACGGAGGGACACATCAAAAAGCTGCGCGGGGCCGGATACCTGGCCGCGAATATCGCGCATCGGCTGCCCGCTGCGGGGCAGATCGTCCCTATTGGGGAACGTTGCAGAAAACAAAAATTTTCCTACGGTTTCACCAAGAGCCATCTATGAGTTCATCTAGCAACGAGTGATCGGATTGCATCTACATACCTTTGTAGATCACGCGCGGAAGCGTTCAAAGAACGGGGATGAGGAAGTCATACTCGACGTGATCCAAATCACCGGAGATCCTAGCGCCGAACGGACACATTATGATGATGCATTACCGAGTGGGCCCAGAGATACCTCTCCGTCATACAGAGTGACAAATCCCAGTCTCGATTCATGCCAACCCAACAGACACTTTCGGAGATACCTGTAATGTACCTTTATAGTCACCCAGTTACGTTGTGATGTTTGGCACACCCAAGGCACTCCTACGGTATCCGGGCGTTGCACAATCTCAAGGTCTAAGGAAATGATACTTGACATCCAGAAAAGCTACAGCAAACGAACTACACGATCTTTGTGCTATGCTTAGGTTTGGGTCTTGTCCATCACATCATTCTCCTAATGATGTGATCCCGTTATCAATGACATCCCCATGTCCATAGCCAGGAAACCATGACTATCTGTTGATCAACGAGCTAGTCAACTAGAGGCTCACTAGGGACACATTATGGTCTATGTATTCACACATGTATTACGATTTCCGGACAATACAATTATAGCATGAATAATAGACAATTATCATGAACAAGGAAATATAATAATCATTTTATTATTGCCTCTAGGGCATATTTCCAACAGTCTCCCACTTGCACTAGAGTCAATCATCTAGTTACATTGTGATGAATCGAACACCCATGGAATTCTGATGTTGATCATGTTTTGCTCTAGGGAGAGGTTTAGTCAACAGATCTGCTACATTCAGGTCCGTATGTACTTTACAAATCTCTATGTCTCCATTTTGAACACTTTCACGAATGGAGTTGAAGTGACGCTTGATATGCCTGGTCTTCCTGTGAAACCTGGGCTCCTTGGCAAGGGCAATAGCTCCAATGTCACAGAAGAGAGTCATCGGGCCCGATGCATTGGGTATGACTCCTAGGTCGGTAATGAACTCCTTCACCCAGACTGCTTCGTGTGCTGCCTCCGAGGCTGCCATGTACTCCGCTTCACATGTAGATCCCGCCATAATGCTTTGCTTGCAACTTCACCAGCTTACTGCCCCACCATTCAAAATATACACGTATCCAGTTTGTGACTTAGAGTCATCCAGATCTGTGTCGAAGCTAGCATCGACGTAACCCTTTACGACAAGCTCTTCGTCACCTCCATAAACGAGAAACATTTCCTTAGTCCTTTTCAGGTACTTCAGGATATTTTTAACCGCTGTCCAGTGTTCCATGCCGGGATTACTTTGGTACCTTCCTACCAAACTCACGGCAAGGTTTACATCAGGTTTGGTACACAGCATAGCATACATGATAGACCCTATGGCCGAGGCATAGGGGACGACACTCATCTTTTCTCTATCTTCTGCCGTGGTCGGGCATTGAGCCAAGCTCAATATCGTACCTTGCAATACAGGCAAGAACCCCTTCTTTAACTGATCCATTTTGAACTTCTTCAATATCTTGTCAAGGTACGTACTCTGTGAAAGACCAATGAGGCGTCTCGATCTATCTCTATAGATCTTGATGCCTAATATATAAGCAGCTTCTCCAAGGTCCCTCATTGAAAAACACTTGTTCAAATAGGCCTTTATGCTTTCAAAGAATTCTATATCATTTCCCATCAACAGTATGTCATCCACATACAATATGAGAAATTCTACAGAGCTCCCACTCACTTTCTTGTAAATGCAGGCTTCTCCATAAGTCTGCATAAACCCAAACGCTTTGATCATCTCATCAAAGCGAATGTTCCAACTCTGAGATGCTTGCACCAGCCCATAAATCGAGCGTTCGAGCTTGCACACCTTGTCAGCATTCTTAGGATCGACAAAACCTTCCGGCTGCATCATATACAGTTCTTCCTTAAGATAACCGTTAAGGAATGCCGTTTTGACGTCCATTTGCCATATCTCATAATCATAGTATGCGGCAATTGCTAACATGATTCGGACGGACTTCAGCTTTGCTACGGGAGAGAATGTCTCATCGTAGTCAACCCCTTGAACTTGTCGATAACCCTTAGCAACAAGCCTAGCTTTATAGATGGTCACATTAGCATCTGCGTCTGTCTTCTTCTTAAAGATCCATTTATTTTCTATGGCTCGGCAATCATCGGGCAAGTCAGTCAAAGTCCATACTTCGTTTTCATACATGGATCCTATCTCGGATTTCATGGCTTCCAGCCATTTGTCAAAATCCGGGCCCGCCGTCGCTTCTTCATAGTTCGAAGGTTCACCGTTTTCTAACAACATGATTTCCAAGACAGGGTTGCCGTACCACTCTGGTGCGAACGTGTCCTTGTGGACCTTCAAAGTTCAGTAGGAGCTTGATCAGAAGTATCTTGATCATCATCATTAACTTCCTCTCTAATTGGTGCAGGCACCACAGGAACATTTTCCTGAGTTGCGCCACTTTCCGGTTCAAGAGGCAATACTTCATCAAGTTCTACTTTCCTCCCACTTACTTCTTTCGAGAGAAACTCTTTCTCTAGAAAGGATCCATTCTTGGCAACAAATATCTTGCCTTCGGATCTGAGGTAGAAGGTATACCCAATAGTTTCTTTAGGGTATCCTATGAAGACGCATTTTTCCGACATGGGTTCGAGATTTTCAGGTTGAAGTTTCTTGATATAAGCATCGCATCCCCAAACTTTTAGAAACGGCAGCTTAGGCTTCTTCCCAAACCATAATTCATACGGTGTCGTCTCAACGGATTTCGACGGAGCCCTATTTAAAGTGAATGCGGCAGTCTCTAAAGCATAGCCCCAAAATGACAGCGGTAAATCGGTAAGAGACATCATAGATCGCACCATATCTAATAGAGTGCGATTATGATGTTCGGATATACCATTACGCTGAGGTGTTCCAGGCGGCGTGAGTTGTGAAACTATTCCACATTTTCTTAAGTGTGTACCAAATTCGTGACTCAAGTATTCTCCTCCACGATCTGATCGCAAAAACTTGATTTTTCTGTCACGTTGATTCTCAACCTCACTCTGAAATTCCTTGAACTTTTCAAAGGTTTCAGACTTGTGTTTCATTAAGTAGATATACCCATATCTACTCAAGTCATCAGTGAGGGTGAGAACATAACGATAGCCACCACGAGCCTCAACACTCATTGGACCGCACACATCAGTATGTATGATTTCCAATAGGTTGGTTGCTCGCTCCATTGTTCCTGAGAACGGAGTCTTGGTCATCATACCCATGAGGCATGGTTCACATGTGTCAAATGATTCATAATCAAGAGACTCTAAAAGTCCATCTGTATGGAGCTTCTTCATGCGTTTGACACCTATGTGACCAAGGCGGCAGTGCCACAAGTATGTGGGACTATCATTATCAACCTTACATCTTTTGGCATTCACACTATGAATATGTGTAGCATTATGCTCGAGATTCATTAAGAATAAACTATTCACCATAGGAGCATGACCATAAAACATATCTCTCATATAAATAGAACAACCATTATTCTCGGATTTAAATGAGTAGCCATCTCGTATTAAACGAGATCCTGATACAATGTTCATGCTCAAACTTGGCACTAAATAACAATTATTGAGGTTCAAAACTAATCCCGTAGGTAAATGTAGAGGTAGCGTGCCGACGGCGATCACATCGACCTTGGAACCATTCCCGACGCACATCGTCACCTCGTACTTCACCAATCTCCGCTTATTCCGCAGCTCCTGCTTTGAGTTACAAATGTGAGCAACTGCACCGGTATCAAATACCCAAGAGCTACTACGAGTATTGGTAAGGTACACATCAATTACATGTATATCACATATACCTTTCGTTTTGCCGGCCTTCTTGTCCGCTAAGTATTTGGGGCAGTTCCGCTTCCAGTGACCACTTCCCTTGCAATAAAAACACTCAGTCTCGGGCTTGGGTCCATTCTTTGGCTTCTTCCCGGCAGCTTGCTTACCAGGCGCGGCAACTCCTTTGTCGTCCTTCTTGAAGTTCTTCTTACCCTTGCCTTTCTTGAACTTAGTGGTTTTATTCACCATCAACACTTGATGGTCCTTTTTGACTTCTACCTCTGCTGATTTCACCATTGCAAATACTTCAGGAATGGTATTTTCCATCCCCTGCATATTGAAGTTCATCACAAAGCTCTTGTAGCTTGGTGGAAGCGACTGGAGGATTATGTCAATGACCGCGTCATCCGGGAGATTAACTCCCAGCTGAGTCAAGCGGTTATGTAACCCAGACATAGTGAGTATGTGCTCACTGACAGAACTATTTTCCTCCATCTTACAGCTGAAGAACTTGTCGGAGACTTCATATCTCTCGACCCGGGCATGAGCTTGGAAAACCATTTTCAGCTCTTCGAACATCTCATATGCTCCGTGTCGCTCAAAACGCTTTTGGAGCCCCGGTTCTAAGCTGTAAAGCATGCCGCACTGAACGAGGGAGTAATCATCAGCACGTGTTTGCCAAGCGTTCATAACGTCTTGGTTCTGTGGGACGGGTGCGTCACCTAGCGGTGCTTCTAGGACATAATCTTTCTTGGCAGCTATGAGGATGATCCTCAGGTTCCGGACCCAGTCCGTATAGTTGTTGCCATCGTCTTTCAGCTTGGTTTTCTCTAGGAATGCATTGAAGTTGAGGACAACGTTGGCCACTTGATCTACAAGACATATTGTAAACATTTTAGACTAAGTTCATGATACTTAAGTTCATCTATTCAAATTATTCAATGAACTCCCACTTAGATAGACATCCCTCCAGTCATCTAAGTATAACATGATCCGAGTTGACTAGGCCATGTCCGATCATCACGTGAGACGGAATAGTCAACATCGGTGAACATCTTCATGTTGATCGTATCTTCTATACGACTCATGCTCGACCTTTCGGTCTTCTGTGTTCCGAGGCCATGTCTGTACATGCTAGGCTCGTCAAGTCAACCTAAGTGTATTGCGTGTGTAAATCTGTCTTACACCCGTTGTATGTGAACGTTGGAATATATCACACCCGATCATCATGTGGTGCTTCGAAACAACGAACTGTCGCAATGGTGCACAGTTAGGGGGAACACTTTCTTGAAATTATTATGAGGGATCATCTTATTTACTACCGCCGTTCTAAGTAAACAAGATGCAAAAACATGATAAACATCACATGCAATCAAATAATAATAGTGACATGATATGGCCAATATCACATAGCTCCTTTGATCTCCATCTTGGGGCTCCATGATCATCGTGTCACCGGCATGACACCATGATCTCCATCATCATGATCTCCATCATCGTGTCTCCATGAATTTGCTCGCCAACTATTACTTCTACTACTATGGCTAACGCGTTTAGCAATAAAGTAAAGTAATTTACATGGCGTTTCTCAATGACACGCAGGTCATACAAAAAATAAAGATAACTCCTATGGCTCCTGCCGGTTGTCATACTCATCGACATGCAAGTCGTGATTCCTATTACAAGAACATGATCTCATACATCACATATATATCATTCATCATTCATCACAACTTTGGCCATATCACATCACAAATCACTTGCTGCAAAAACAAGTTAGACGTCCTCTAATTGTTGTTGCAAGTTTTATGTGGCTACAAAAGGGTTCTAGCAAGAATGTTTTCTTACCTACGTAATAGCCACAACATGATTTGTCAACTTCTATTTACCCTTCATAAGGACCCTTTTCATCGAATCCGCTCCAACTAAAGTGGGAGAGACAGACACCCGCTAGCCACCTTATGCAACTAGTGCATGTCAGTCGGTGGAACCAGTCTCACGTAAGCGTACGTGTAAGGTCGGTCCGGGCCGCTTCATCCCACAATACCGCTGAAGCAAGATAAGACTAGTAGCGGCAAGAAAGTTGACAACATCTACGCCCACAACAAATTGTGTTCTACTCGTGCAAGGAGAACTACGCATAGACCTAGCTCTGATACCACTGTTGGGGAACGTTGCAGAAAACAAAAAATTTCCTACGGTTTCACCAAGATCCATCTATGAGTTCATCTAGCAATGAGTGATCGGATTGCATCTACATACCTTTGTAGATCATGCGCGGAAGCGTTCAAAGAACGGGGATGAGGAAGTCGTACTCGACGTGATCCAAATCACCGGAGATCCTAGCGCCGAACGGACGACACCTCCGCGTTCAACACACGTACGGTCAGCATGACGTCTCCTCCTTCTTGATCCAGCAAGGGGGAAGGAGAGGTTGAGGAAGATGGCTCCAGTAGCAGCACGACGGCGTGGTGGTGGTGGAGCAGCAGTATTCGGGCAGGGCTTCGCCAAGCTCGTGACGGAGGAGGAGATATGTTGGGGGGGAGGGGCTGCGCCTTGGATGTGTCTTGCAGCCCTCCCCTCACCCCTCTATTTATAGGGGAAGGGGGAAGGGGTCATGCCCCCTCTAGATGAGATCTAGAGGGGGGGCGGCAGCCAAGGGGAGGGGGGCTTGCCCCCCAAGCAAGGGGGCGCCCCCCTTTAGGGTTTCCCCCAACCCTAGGCGCATGGGCCCTAGGGGGAGTGGCGCCCCAGCCCACTTTGGGCTGGATCCCTTCCTCATACAGCCCATAAGGCCCTCCGGGAGAGGTGGCCCCTCCCGGTGGACCCCCGGAACCCCTCCGATGGCCCCGGTACAATACCGATATGCCCCCGAACCTTTCCGGTGACCGTATGACAACTTCCCATATATAATTCTTTACCTCCGGACTATTTCGGAAATCCTCGTGACGTCCAGGATCTCATCCGGGACTCCGAACAACTTTCGGATTACTGCATATACATATCTCTACAACCCTAGCATCACCGAACCTTAAGTGTGTAGACCCTACGGGTTCGGGAGACATGCAGACATGACCGAGACGACTCTCCGATCAATAACCAATAGCGGGATCTGGATACCAATGTTGGCTCGCACATGCTCCTCGATGATCTCATCAGATGAACCACGATGTCGAGGACCTAATCAATCCCGTACTCAATTCCCTTTGTCAATCGGTACGTTACTTGCCCGAGACTCAAACAAGGTATCCCAATACCTTGTTCAGTCTCGTTACCGGCAAGTCACTTTACTCATACCGTAATGCATGATCCCGTGATCAACCACTTGATCACATTGAGCTCATTATGATGATGCATTACCGAGTGGGCCAGAGATACCTCTCCGTCATACAGAGTGACAAATCCCAGTCTCGATTCGTGCCAACCCAACAGACACTTTCGGAGATACCTGTAATGTACCTTTATAGTCACCCAGTTACGTTGTGACGTTTGGCACACCCAAGGCACTCCTACGGTATCCGGGTGTTGCACAATCTCATGGTCTAAGGAAATGATACTTGACATCCAGAAAAGCTACAGCAAACGAACTACACGATCTTTGTGCTATGCTTAGGTTTGGGTCTTGTCCATCACATAATTCTCCTAATGATGTGATCCCGTTATCAATGACATCCCCATGTCCAAAGCCAGGAAACCATGACTATCTGTTGATCAACGAGCTAGTCAACTAGAGGCTCACTAGGGACAAATTATGGTCTATGTATTCACACATGTATTAAGATTTCCGGATAATACAATTATAGCATGAATAATAGACAATTATCATGAACAAGGAAATATAATAATCATTTTATTATTGCCTCTAGGGCATATTTCCAACAGTCCCTACCCCGAAACCTCACGAGAGGGTAGTTTTCCTCCACCACTTCTTCCGCGGACTGGGGTTTCCCCTCCATCCATTCGTCCGCGGTCTCATGTTCTACTACGGGCTGGACTTTCATGATCTGGCCCCGAACTTCATCCTCAACATTTCGGCGTTCATCGTCGTGTGTGAGGCTTTCCTCCGCATCCGGCCCCACTTTGGCCTGCGGCTGAAGACCTTCAGTATTGAGCCGAAGGTGGTGGGAGGCCAACAAGCAGAATGCGGCGGAGCCATGGTGGGCAAGATGCCCAATGTTATATGGCTTGAAGGCTCCTTCGTGGAGACCATAAAGGGGTGGCAATCGGTGTGGTTCTACATCAGCGAGCCGCGCGACACCAACTGGGTGGCTGCCCCCGAGTTTCGATCCGGTATCCCCACGCGGCTCACCTCCTGGAAAGAGAAGGGCCTATCCTGGGGTTCATTGGTGGAGCTGGACAGACTCCAGGAATGTATCCGGAATATGGCAAGCAAGAAGCTCAAGCTTGTCAACATAATCCAGGTCATGCTCATCCGCCGGATCCTCCCGTGTCAACAACAGGATTTCAACTTGTGGGAGTTCGACCCAGCCCAGCACCAGACTCTGAGCGAGCTCTTCGACACGACGCACAAGGACGTCTGGAGGGTGATGTTCAAGGGCGCCGAGGTCCCTCCCTCTCTCACCGAGGACCGCGGGCTAAGCACGAAGCGTCGAGCGCATTCGGTGAGTTCTATACATCCGGTAGGATATTTATTTCCCCTAGCTTAACCATGTGCGGGGTCTGAGTGTAACGCCCCGTGACCGATGTGCCAGGTGTCGTGCAGTTATTCGTTGTTGTTGCCTTGTCATTGCTTGTGTGTCATGTATTGCATATCATGTCATCATGTGCTTTTCATTTGCATACATGTTTGTCTCATGCATCCGAGCATTTTCCCCGTTGTCCGTTTTGCATTCCGGCGCTCCGTTCTCCTCCGGTGGTCATTTCTACCTTCTTCTCGTGTGTGGGGATTAAACATTTCGGGATTGGACCGAGACTTGCCAAGCAGCCTTGGTTTACTACCAGTAGACCGCCTGTCAAGTTTCGTACCATTTGGACTTCGTTTGATACTCCAACGGTTAACCGAGGGACCGAAAATGCCTCATGTGTGTTGCAGCCCAACACCCCTCCATTTTGGCCCAAAACCCACCTAAACCTTCTCCATCATCTCGGTTGTTCGATCACGATCGCGTGGCCGAAAACCGCACCTCATTTGGACTCTCCTAGCTCCCTCTACCTATAAATATGTGCTCCCCTCCCGAAATTCGCGGATGAACCCTAACCTTCGTCCTCCTTGCGCCGCCGGACACGTCCGCCCGGCGGCCGGACATGTCCACCCCGCCCGGCCACCTCACTCCGACCTATCAGCTTCCGCCATGTCACTCTAGCGTCGATTCCACCAACCAGGCGCCGCCACCTCATCCGCGCCGACCCCCCCCTCTCTCCTCCCCGCGCCAGGCCCGCCGCGGCCCATCGCGGACCCGCCCGGGCCCGAGCCGTCCGCCGCCACGCCCGAGGTGCCCGAGCCCCACGTGCCGCCCACGGACCCTGCCGCGCGGTCGCTCGCCGCCCACCCTCTCCGCCGGCGACCATCGCCGCCCGCGCCGGCTCCGCCTCACAGCGCCTCCGCCGCCGCCATGGGCACCCCCGCCGCCGCTCGTCGCGGATCCGATCGGGCCGGACCGGATCCGGCCGCCCCCACTTCTCCGGAGCCGCCCCGCGCCTCCCTGCCTTCTTTCCCATCTCCAGCGAGTCTCTCCGGCGAGATCCGTGCTGCATCGAAATCCGTGTCCCCGAGTTTCCCACGTTTCAAATGCACATGTTCGTCGCATCATAACTTTGCATCCATAGCTCCGATTCATGCATATAGCATATCAAAATGTTCATCTCAGAGAGTACATCATTTCATTCCATTGCATCATTTTCATTTGAGTTCATCTTGATGCCCGAAATGCTGTTAGAAGAGGGCTACTTGAGTTAATTGTCAGATCTGCTACTCCATTTGCATATTTGTCATTTTTGCCATGATTATTGTGTGCATGTTATGCCCATGAGCTCTACATATGTTTTGTTAAGGGTTTTGCCATCTTTCCAGATGTGCAGCCCATGTATTTTTATGATGTGTGTGGTGACTAGCACAAGCTTGCAAAGTGGTGCACTTGGTAATTCTGTTTTCAGGGACTTAGCATTTCCACTAAGTCCTTGAGCTGTTTATCTCATACGGCCATATGTTCATGTTGTTTCCTAGTGATCCGTGCCTCTTTTGAGGATGATCAGTAAGGATGTTTTGTTAATCTTATAGTGCTCTGTCCATCCATGTCTTTGTTTGAAATTATGGAGCACCCTAGCTTGAGTCAATCGAGCTCTACTTTTGCTATTTCGTGAATCTGGGCAGATTGTCTACTTGTTAGCGATTTTGCCGAGGATGTTGTAGTTGATCCGTGCATGCTATGTTATTGTTCTTACCATGTCTAGCTTGCATTTTGTGTATTCTTGATGGGTGTATGCTTAGATTGCCATGCCTTGTTCTGTAGTGAGTGCATCGAGCTCGTAAACATGCCTACTTGATATCTGTTTTAGCATGCTCCAGTTTTCACCAAGTCTGAGAACTGATTGTGTTTTTGCCATGTTCACATGCTTGCAATTGTATTTTCTGATCCCTTTTGGCTCAAGGTCACTAAGGGACTTTTGTTAAGCTCTTTGAGTAGCTCCATGACATGCTTTACTTTGCCATGTTCAGGTCCTGTAGCATATAGTTTTGATACTCTGAAGAGTGCTACCTGATCTAAAATTCCAGACAAGTGTTAATTTCACCAAGTCTGAGATCTGTTTACCATATGCATTTTTGCCATGCTTGTTTGAACCTGTTAATGGATGAATTGGCCGTAGCTTAGTGCTAGACTTTTGTTAAGAATCTTGAATGGATCCCTGCCATGTATTTTGATGCCATGTTTGGGTGCTGTAGCATGTTCATCTCATTGCATTTAGATGGCTACTTGCTGTAAATCGCAGAACGTGGCCATATTTGAATTGCTTGCCATTTCCAAACCGTAACTCCGAATCCGGCGTTCTTTATATCGTTTTCAAGTGATTTCATCTCATCTTTCCAGTGGAACACTTGGATTTCCAAGTTGAGGCCAGGTTCATGCATCCCTTGTCAAATCTTGCATATGCATCCCGCATCGCATCCCGCATAGCATACCATCTTTGCATCATATTGTTTGAGCTTTGCACGTGGTTGATTGTGTTCCGTTTGCTTGTTTCTCTTGTTTGGGTAGAGCCGGGATACGAGTTCACTAACGAGGAGCCTGTTGAGTTTGCTTTCGAGGATCCAGTCAACTCTGACAACTTTGCAGGCAAGATGACCATACCCTCAAAATCACTTCTATCTTTGCTTGCTTAGTTGCTCGCTCTTTTGCTATGCCTATGCTGCGATACCTACCACTTGCTTATCATGCCTCCCATATTGTTGAACCAAGCCTCTAACCCACCTTGTCCTAGCAAACCGTTGTTTGGCTATGTTACCGCTTTGCTCAGCCCCTCTTATAGCGTTGTTAGTTGCAGGTGAAGATTGAAGTTTGTTCCTTGTTGGAACATGGAGATGTTGTTCCTTGTTGAAACATGTTTACTTGTTGGGATATCACAATATCTCTTATTTAATTAATGCGAGCTTGCAGGTGCCGATGAGTCCGTGCAGATGACGCAACCAAGCTCAAGGAGGAGCTCGATGAAGATCTTGTCCTTTGTGTTGTTTCGTTCTAGTTGATCAGTAGTGGAGCCCAATTGGGGTCGATCGGGGACCTTGTCGCATTTGGGGTTCTTCTTTTATTTTGGCTCCGTAGTCGGGCCTTGATTGTATTTGGATGATGTAATGCTTTATTCAGGTATTTGGGTGAAGTGGCGATTGTAAGCCAACTATGTATCTCTTTCCCTTATGTATTACATGGGTTGTGTGAAGATTACCTCACTTGCGACATTGCTTTCAATGCGGTTATGCCTCTAAGTCATGCTTCGACACGTGGGAGATATAGCCGCATCGAGGGCGTTACACTGAGCTCCATGCCTTTGACAGGACTGGGTGGAGACGTCGGGGCAGATTAACTGTCTGGCCCCTCTGCCCGAAGACACTGCGGATGCTCTCCTGATGGAGATGCTGACTCTGGATCCTTACAAGGTGCCGGAGAAGACCAAGAAGGCCAAGGGAACCGGAAAGAGTTCCCGACGCCAGGTGTTATCGGACTCATCGTCCGATAACTCCGCGACACACTCCTCCCCCGAAGACGAGGAGGATGATGAAGATGCTCCCCCTTCAGTCGGGGGAGACAAGAAAAGGAAGGTCGCCCCGACCGGGGGCGGGGGGGGGGGGGGGGGGGCGAAGGGTCCAAGAAGGGGAGGACCCTCCTTCCAGACTATTCCACCACCACCGCTGAAGGCGAAGACGAGTGGCTGCCTAGAGCCGAGCCCCTGGCGAAGTCGTAAGTATTCGAATACTAGAGTAACTCATAGCATACCTTTGTCACACTGCTTCTCCTAACGCCGAATCATGATTATGTAGACCGCCACGAGCCCGTATCGACGTATCCTTGTCGGACGGCTCCCTGGGCTCGTCGGATATGGATAGCGATCCACTTCCGACCGCCACCTCCCCTTGCCCTACGGACAATGCCGAGGTATTGTCTCAAGAGGCACCGGGTCGAGGGGAGACAGTCCCGGAGGCGCCTCAAGGCGACCTTCCGGACTCCGGGAGCAGAGGGAGCAAGGCTCCCGAGGGCTCGATTTCGGCCCTCAGCCGAACACCGCGCCGGAACCCCCGGTGGTTCCGGACTCGGGCAGGCGGCCTCCTTCCAAAAGGGGCAAGACGCCTGTGCCGGTGACCTCTGTCCATCCAGAGGCATCGGACAATCTGCTAGGAGCGCTTCGCAGCGCTTCCATCAATGAAGAGCACCACACTATTATGAGTGCGGTGGTCCAGAAGGTTCAGTCTGCCAAGAGCGAACTGACTGAAGCCTGTGCCAGCCTTCTAACAGGTTTTGAGGTAGGTTTTTGAAATATAGGAAAATATTACCGCATAGACAGTAGCCCCTGATGCTCTGTTAGGTGTTCACAAAGAAAAGCCAAACAGAGGATCAAACAATATTGCAGGAGTCTAATATAAGTATGTCTATATGCGTATGCAGGCTTCGCTGCTGGCCTCTGCCGCACTGACTGCGGAGGTCGCCGCACTAAACCAGGACCTCAAAGGGTCCAAGGAAGAGCTATGGATATGTATAAAAAGAATGCGATTGCAAAATGACAGGATCATCATAAATTTGCCAGGGGCCACGACCGAGGTGGCGACCCTGAAGCAAGCGCTATCCAAGGCCGAAAACAAAGCGGCCAAGGAGCGCACTGAGCGGGAAAGGCAGGAGGCTCGGGTGGGCGAGGTGCAGCAAGAGCTCCATGCTCTCGTAACGAAGCACGAGGAGTTGGAGCTTGACTTGAAGACGCGAGAGTCCGAGCTTGCCGCGGCCCTCGAGAGCGCAAAGAATGCCAAGGCCGAAGCCCAAAAGACCCTCCAGGAGATTGGTGCGATGAAGAAGATAGCGGCGGGTAAGGCATTCTATATGCAAAGCAAGCATGTGAAAGTAAATTACTTGTTACTTACCCGAATCCGGAGCTCTCCAGGAGCATTCGCAGATTTTCCCTGCAGCGTGTCGGATGCCGCACAGTTTACCAGGCCGAGGAGGGAAGCTCAACGAAGAAGCTATTCTGGTCTCAGTATACTGGGACCGAACACCCGATGCCTCTGAGCGACCAGCTGAAGTAACTGGTTGAGCTGCACAAGGCGGCCGAACAGGCCATGAAGGGCTTTATAGTCCGGATGTGGCCTGGCGACGCCCTTCCCAACAGCTACTTCGGCCTGGTGAGGCAGCTTATGGATGCCTGCTCATGGCTGGAAGTCATGAAGCGGTCCTTCGAGGGAGGTGCTCAGGACAACGAACAAGGCAATCGGACTATAATGCGTTATCACTCTCACTTAGCCATAGAATTCTATGATTTTAAATTTCGGCGAAGCCCCTAGTATTCGGAAGGCCGAATTTGGGGCGCGATACACGCCTTAAGCCGGACAGGGCCGACTCCTCGCTCTAAGCGGCATAAGTCTTTAGGGACTCGAAACCTCTTGAACAGCGACCAGTCTCTCGCCTTATCATGACAGTCAGTTTTAGCTTTCTCTACTGAGGTGCTTAGCCCAGCAGAACTGGGGCACAATCACAGTAGTTCTCCCAGTGCTACCTTAGTCGATATAGCGGAACGTAAGGTACCAAAACATGGGAGCCAGGCAAACCCAACTATTGACCCAAGACATGATTCGCAACTGATGCACATAATGCTATAAGTTCGGGGTGCCGCACTGTCGAAAGTGTTCGGACTTCTCATGCCGTATTATGGGGTATGCTTAAGCCCCTAGAGTATTGGCCGTACCAGAGTGTACGGGTGCTAGATGTCGTGAATGAACATATATATAAAAAGGAAGAATGCAATAATTGTCTTAATGCTATGCATTGTTTATTCAAAAAGGTGCGTTAAAGCGGAATGATACAAGTAGTGCGATAAGCAAAAAGTAGGACTGTTTGACATGTCCCTTCCAAGGGCAAGCTGAGGAATAGTATTAAAGCAAATATTTCACTCGTTATTGTAATCCACCTGGGAGTTTCGTGGTGTGACGTCGCTTTCTGCCTCCTTGGTTGCTGCATCATGTGTTCGGCAACCATGCTGCCGGACAGGGTTTCCAGAGATTAAAGTCCTGAAAGAGAAAAATAACAAAGTGGGAAGCCCCTAGTGCGGTTTAAGCCGCGACATGGAGTGTGCCGCAGTCGTGCCCCCTCCCTGCCTGTGCCCATGGTATTTTTAATGCGTAATTATGTATGTGTGGCACGGATTTCACCGTCTGGCTGGGACCGGGGTGGGGGCCGCATTGTTGTGCGAGCTCGGAACGTGCCAGGCGGTCCTGTTGCTGATTACTCCGGGCGTGCTTGAAGGTGTCCGGGTCCTTAATCGCCGACCTAGTGGATTGCCTTAAGAGGCTGATTTGTGCTTCTGCTGCGAGGGCCGCAGTGTGCTCCTCTATGCAGAGAGAGCTCTCTGTGTTTCCATTGACTGTGATGACCCCCCGAGGTCCTGGCATCTTGAGCTTCAGATATGCATAATGCGGTACCGCATTGAATCTCGCAAATGTGGTTCGCCCGAGGAGTGCATGGTAGCCACTGCGGAACGAGACTATGCCGAAGATTAACTCTTCGCTTCGGAAGTTATCCGGAGAGCCAAAGACCACTTCCGGTGTTACTGAGTCTGTGCAATGGGCCTCTACACCTGGTATGACGCCTTTAAAGGTCGTTTTAGTGGGTTTGATCCTGGAGGGGTCTATACCCATTTTGCGCACTGTGTCCTGATAAAGGTTCAGGCTGCTGCCGCCATCCATAAGGACTCGAGTGAGGTGAAATCCGTCAATGATTGGGTCTAAGACCAATACGGCGAATCCGCCATGATGGATACTAGTCGGGTGGTCCTTGCGGTCGAAGGTGATCGGGCACGAAGACCATGGGTTGAACTTTGGGGCGACTGGCTCCAACGCATATACGTTCCTGAGCGCACGCTTCCGCTCCCTCTTAGGGATGTGGGTTGCGTATACCATGTTCACCGTCTGCACTTGTGGGGGGAACCTCTTCTGTCCTCCGGTGTTCGGCTGCCGGGGCTCCTCATCATCATCACTATGTGACCCCTTATCTTTGTTTTCGGCATTTATCTTGCCGGCCTGCTTGAACACCCAACAATCCCTGTTGGTGTGGTTGGCTGGCTTGTCGGGGGTGCCGTGTATTTGGCATGAGCAATCGAGTATACAGTCCAAACTGGATGGGCCTGGAGTGCTTCTTTTGAATGGATTTTTCCGCTCACCGGGTTTAGAGCCTTTGAATCTGGCATTGACTACCGTATCCTCGATATTGTCGTTGTTAATGCGGCGCTTTTGTTTGTTGCGTCGTGATCTACCATTCCCATCCTTGGTATCCGAAGTACCATGGTTCTTTGATATGTTATTGCTGCGAGCCAGCCAGCTGTCTTCTCCCGCACAAAAGCGGGTCATGAGTGTCGTGAGGGCTGCCATAGATTTCGGCTTTTCCTGGCCAAGGTGCCGGGCGAGCCATTCGTCGCGGATGTTGTGCTTGAAAGCTACTAGGGCCTATGCATCCGGACAGTCGATGATTTGATTTTTCTTTGTTAGGAACCGTGTCCAGAATTGCCTGGCCGATTCCTCTGGCTCCTGAATTATGTGGCTCAAGTCATCGACATCTGGTGGTCGCACATAAGTGCCCTGAAAGTTGTCGAGGAATGCGGCTTCCAGATCTTCCCAACAGCCGATGGACTCTGCTGGCAAGCTGTTGGGCCAATGCCGAGCTGGTCCTTTGAGTTTGAGTGGGAGGTATTTGATGGCGTGTAGGTCATCACCGCTGGCCATGTGGATGTGCAGGAGGAAATCCTCGATCCATGCCATGGGATCTGTTGTGCCGTCATATGATTCTATATTTACGGGTTTGAAACCCTTTGGGATTTGATGATCCATTACTTCGTCTGTGAAGCATAAGGGGTGTGCGGCACCTCTGTACTGGGCTATGTCGTGACGCAGCTCAAATGAGTCTTGCCCGCTGTGTTCGGCCTGGCCCGGCTTACTTTTACTGTACCCAGCGTGACGATTATCGTCTCGCATAGTGGTGCGCCCTCGTGATCCGTAGATCGATCTTGCATGTTTTGCTTTGTCCTCAAATACATCTCACAGGTCTGGCGTATATCCCCATGCCTTTTTATTTGAATGGCGTTGGGGTGCGGGCTGAGCTTTTGGCTGGAATGTCTCTCTGTCGCGGCCACGAGGTGGCTGATCAGCCGCGTCATATGCTAGGGATGTAGGTTTTGGTGCTTCCTCCTCCAGTCGGGGTAGCAACCTGCACTTTGGGTAACTCTTGGAGGGGCGTTCGAGTTTGTATTCCTCGGCCGCCAGGACTTCAGTCCATCTGTCAGCTAGCAAATCTTGATCAGCTTGAAGCTGCTGCTACTTTTTCTTAAGGCTATTTGCTGTGGCTATAAGCCGGCGCTTGAAGCGCTCTTGTTTGACGGGATCCTCAGGCACGACGAATTCGTCATCGTCGAGGCTTGCCTCGTTTTCGGAGGGAGGCATGTAATTATCATCCTCCGCCTCTCCATCTGCCGCTCTCTCTGGAGGGCTGGCTTCTCCATCCTCCTGCCCTAAATCTTGCTGGAGGGGTTTGTTGTTGTCTTTGGCACTCTCCGGAGTGCTATTATCTCCGGTGTCGATATCACCACTTTTGCCTTGGCGGGACTTAGAGCGGCGCCGTTGACGCCGGTGCTTGGGTTGCTTCTTGGAGGGGTCATCCTCCGTTGTCTCGTCGCCATTGCCTTCTTTGGGTGTTTCATATGATGAGGTGGCTGTCCGGTGCCCTGTGGGCAGTGGTTCCTCTTCGTCTCCCGCATCATCGTCCATACCGTCGATGTCTTCAGAGTCGAAGCCGAGCATGTCAGTTAAGTCGTCGACAATGGCTACTAAGTGGGTGGTGGGTGGGCGGCGAATTTCTTTGTCATCCGCATCCCAATCCTGCCGGACATAGTTCAGCCAGGATCCTCCTCACAAGGAGAGAGACCTTAATGAGTTCAGTATGTCGCCGAAGGGCGAGTGCTGAAAAATATCCGCGGAGGTAAACCCCATGATCGGCGCCCAATTGGATTCGATAGGAATGGGCGCAGGCGGTTCGGAGCCCGTGGACGGAGAAGGATCTGGCAGTTTGGCAACACGGCTCTCGTGAAGGGTAAGGTCGATATTCGGCTCGATCGCCGCAGAGGATACGGCCTCCGTGGCGGGGTCTATCCACCCGTCCATGGATGGCGCAACTGGGTGCGATCTCCTGAATACGGTCCGATGGTAGAGCTAAATCGTACTTATCGTGACCGCGTGGCGCACAAGGTAGGGGCTCGAATCCGTCGAAGATCAAGTCTCCGCGGATATTAGCCATGTAATTTAAGCTTCCAAACCTGACTTGGTGGCCAGGGGCGTAACTTTCAATCTGCTCCAGATGGCCAAGCGAGTTGGCCCGCAGTGCAAAGCCGTTGAACACAAATATCTGTTCGGGGAGAAAAGTCTCACCCTGGACTGCATCGCTATCGATGATAGTAGGAGCCATCAAGCCAGACGGCGACGACACAGAGGAACTCTCAATGAAAGCACCAATGTCGGTGTCAAAATCGGCGGATCTCGGGTAGGGGGTTCCGAACTGTGCGTCTAAGGCAGATGGTAACAGGAGGCAGGGGACATGATGTTTTACCCAGGTTCGGACCCTCTTGATGGAGGTAAAACCTTACGTCCTGCTTGATTTATTCTTGATGATATGAGTATTACAAGAGTTGATCTACCACGAGATCGGAGAGGCTAAACCCTAGAAGCTAGCCTATGGTATGATTGTATGTTGTCCTACGGACTAAAACCCTCCGGTTTATATAGACACCGGAGGGGGCTAGGGATACACAAGGTCGGTTACAAAGGAGGAGATATACATATCCGTATTGCCTAGCTTGCCTTCCATGCCAAGTAGAGTCCCATCCGGACACGAGACGAAGTCTTCAATCTTGTATCTTCATAGTCCAACAGTCCGGCCAAAGGATACAGTCCAGCTGTACGGAGACCCCCTAATCCAGGACTCCCTCACCCCATCTTCAGCATCTTCACGGGCTTTGTATTTTATGAACCGCGAGCGGTATGACCCAGCCCCTCCTGGGGGGGTCATACCTAATACTTATATCCCCAACACACGGCACCTCCGCGACCTACACATGTTCAGCTCGGTGACGTTCTTCGTACTCTTGATCCAGCTGAGGCCAAGGGTGAGTTCCGTCAGCACGACGGCGTGTTGATGTGTTGATGAAGTTACCGACGCAGGGCTTCGCCTAAGCACTACGACATATGACCGAGGTGTAAAACTGTGGAGGGGGGCACTACACATGGCTAAAGATCAACTTGTGTGTCTATGAGGTGCCCCCTCCCCCGTATATAAAGGAGGGAAGGAGGAGGAGGGCCGGCCACAAGGGGCGCGCCCAGGGGGGGATCCTACTCCTAGTAGGAGTAGGTTTCCGCCTTTCCTAGTCCTAGTAGGAGAAGAAGGAAGGAGAGGAAGAAGAGAAGGAAAGGGGGGCGCCCCCCTAGCCCTAGTCCAATTTGGTTTGGGCTAGGGGGCGCGCGCCACACCTTGGCCTGCCTCCTCTCTTCCACCATTAGGCCTGTGAGGCCCAATAACTTCCAGGGGGGTCCAGTAACCCCCGGTACTCCGAAACTTATTGGAAACGACCCGAACCATTCTGATGTCCGAATGTAGCCTTCCAATATATGAATCTTTATGTCTCGACCATTTCGAGACTCTTCATCATGTCCGTGATCTCATCCGGGACTCCAAAAAACCTTCGGTGCATCAAATCACATAACTCATAATACATATCGTCATCGAATGTTAAGCGTGCGGACCCTACGGGTTTGAGAACTATGTAGACATGACCGAGACACATCTCCGGTCAATAACAAATAGCGGAACCTGGATGCTCATATTGGTTCCTACATATTCTACAAAGATCTTTATCGGTCAAACCGCACAACAACATACGTTGTTCCCTTTGTCATCGGTATGTTACTTGCCCGAGATCCGATCATCGGTATCATCATACCTAGTTCAATCTTGTCACCGGCAAGTCTCTTTACTCGTTCTGTAATGCATCATCCCACAACTAACTCATAGTCACATTGCTTGCAAGGCTTATAGTGATGTGCATTACCGAGATGGCCCGGGATACCTCTCCGACAATCGAAGTGACAAATCCTAATCTCGATCTATGCCAACTCAACAAACACCATCGGAGACACCTGTAGAGCATCTTTATAATCACCCAGTTACGTTGTGACATTTGATAGCACACTAAGTGTTCCTCCAGTATTCGGGAGTTGCCTAATCTCATAGTCATAGGAACATGTATAAGTCATGAAGAAAGCAATAACAATAAACTAAACGATCATAGAGCTAAGCTAACGGATGGCTCTAGTCCATCACATCATTCTCTAATGATGTGATCTCATTCATCAAATGACAACACATGTCCATGGCTAGGAAACTTAACCATCTTTGATTAACGAGCTAGTCAAGTAGAGGCATACTAGGGACACTCTGTTTGTCTATGTATTCACACATGCACTAAGTTTCCGGTTAATACAATTCTAGCATGAATAATAAACATTTATCATGATATAAGTAAATATAAATAACAACTTTATTTATGCCTCTAGGGCATATTTCCTTCAATTATTGAGTCAGATTGCTTCAACCATGCAAAAGGAGGAAGATAAATTTGGCCCTGATAGGGCTTGTGATAACGGAGTGCAAACAGTTAGCCAACAATTTAGTTAGATGATCATTAATGCTACTATTAGGAAGCTTAAATGAGGTGAAAATTGTTTAGCTAATACTTCTCTTAATTCTAGGTCTTCTTCCTATTTGGATTCTTCTTTCCCGGACTTTATTTTATCTTTGCTATTAAAAGATCTATCGATCATATGATGACTAAAGTTCTGTTACACTAAAAAACAAAGTAAGTACATGTGTGGCTGACTACAAAGTAGCAAAGAAAATTTGTATGTGTCAAAATGCACGATGCCCCACTAATGTTCTTTCTGAGAAACACATGTAATTGTATTCATACTCGAAATCATTAGAGGTACAATGTTCTGGATACAAATCCAAGAAATTACATAGTAATTCCTACAACTAAAAATAAAAATATTTTTTTGGAGATATCTTCTCTACGATATATATCTTTGCAAGATGAATTAATTCTAACACATCAGTAAAGAGACATAAATTGGATCGAAGCAGCAAGATTGCCACTCGTTCACAAGCACAAACTTGATTACTAATAAAGGTTTATGAAAGCCCCTTTAGTATCCCATCCAAATGTATGGGAAGCCAATATCGATTACAGACTTGGGTCGGGGACAATCCCCTACAAGTGCAGGCTGTCTAATCACAAGATCTTTACTATATCGTTGAGGAAAGATTCCAATTTCACAAAGAATTAACCTGAGAGAGGAAATATGTCACAATAACATAAACTCATCATATGTGAATAAACAGATCTGTGAGGACACAAACCTCTCTGGTTTCATGGTATCACCATGGTACAGAGAGAAATGTATTCTTAAAAACACCACCACATAAATGTTGTCGAAGACCGTAAAACTCTCAAACCCGAGGTCCCTGGCCTCTCAAGACCAAGATGGGAGCTAAAGGCGAGGGGACTGGGTAAATATCCAGTTGTGAGCTCTCTCCTTCCCTCTATAATTTTATTTTAGGGGCTTTCCCCTCTATCTTATGGCATCTAGAGTCCAAATGGGCTTGGCCCAGTCCATTTGGGTCTCGAGGTGAACGCGAAAATACATAGAGTGATTTTAATGTGGTAGCAGTTTTAGCCTAGTCCACTGCCTACCTGAGTTCATGCGACCTGAGGTGAAGAGTGATTTGTGTCTTTTGGTGTGTATTTAATTCTGGTCAGGAATTGAGCATAACTTAGATGGTTAGAGCCCTTGGATAGAACCAATACATTTAGTCAAGACTTAGATTTAACATGATGCTAGTATATTTTTCTAGATTCAGTTCATTCTTTCTTTTGCTATTATTTCCATGGTAGGCCCGTCCATGAACAAGGCGTGTTAGATCATCTCCAACCAGGCCTCCTATTTCACCTTTTATGTTTGGGTGGATGGTCCATATAATGATCGTAAGTCAGGGAGAACGAAAAAGTGCCACCCACACAAGCCCTCCAAATTGCCCCGCCCATATTCCTGGGTTGTCCACAAACCCCCAAAACCTAGCCATATGCGGAAGGAACTGGGAGTGTCCGGACGTGTCTGGACAAGACGACACATCGGATCTGGCCCACCCCGGACAACTTTCTCTTCTTCTTTTTTCTTTATCCATCATCACCATTCATATGCATTTGTCCAGACAACTGATGGATCAAATGGGGGGGTGTGGTTGTGTCACTTCATGCACGGTCAAATGAGGTTTCCCTGGGACATATGTCGTTGTGTGCTCACGGCAGATGCCATGGGTAGGCTTATCGAACGTGGTTGGGGTCAGAGGACGTCGGGGGGTTCCGGAAGCGAGATTGGGGACAAGTGCTGCGAGACACACGATGTACCCAGGTTTGGGGCCCTCCGTGGGAGGTAACACCCCTAGTCCTGCCGGAACTGCTATATGGATCACAAGAAGGATACAATGGTGCTCCTGGAGCTGTGTTGGGTGCAGGAGGAAGAAGGATCTAGAGCATAATTGGTTTGATGCCAAAAATTGGCATGCCAAATTTTGGCAACTGCCAAATATTGGCTAGAGATTGGTTGCTTGCCAATTCTTGTTGCCAATCTCACAAAAAGTTGCCAAATGTTGGCAACTTTTGTTTTTGCCAAATGTTGGCTTACCAAATATTGGCAATGCCAAATGTTGGTAGCAAACCAATTATGCTACTAGCCCTCCTCTTCCCCTTGCGTATGAGTGTGTGTGTGGAACGAACTAGCCGAAGGAGTCAAAGACCCTTTGCATGGAGGGCCCCTGGGGGGTTTTATAGGCTGGCTCCCCAGGGTACAAGGGTAAATCTACACGGGCGCAGGGCCCTGGTGTCATTGCCTGATGCCAGACAGTGGGGCCCGTCGGCTGCTCGCCACTGTGGTGTGTCGTTGCCTTCGTCATGGAGTGGTTGGCACTTTGAGCATAATTGGTTTGATGCCAAAAATTGGCATGCCAAATTTTGGCAACTGCCAAATATTGGCTAGAGATTGGTTGCTTGCCAATTCTTGTTGCCAATCTCACAAAAAGTTGCCAAATGTTGGCAACTTTTGTTTTTGCCAAATGTTGGCTTACCAAATATTGGCAATGCCAAATGTTGGTAGCAAACCAATTGTAGCTACAGGACTGCGCCGAACCATCGCCGCCCGCCCCGGTCAGTGGTAACGGGGTGAACAGTTCCCACGAACCTCCTGGTCAGCGATGTGATGTGCACTGTAGCAACACTCTCCCCGTTGTGGGGAGAGTCGTCTCGTCGTACGGCTGGATGGGCTGGGCGCTGACCCGCTGTCCGCCGGTTGTGGTCAGCCGGCCCGTGGCGTCCTGCCACGCCCAGCCGGACTGCCCGAGCCGGCGGGCCGGCTGGAGAGCTTAGCCGGATTGAGGGGCTCTTACCGCTCCAATGTTTTTGAAAACTGGTAAGTGTTGATGCACCTACCCGAGGGTCATCCCTCCGACAACATATGCCCATCTTGATGGCCCACCAAGTAAAATGAAATGTATATTATATCTTAACTGAAAAATGGAAAAGAAGACATGACCCAGGGAGACGAAATGTTGTGTACTAATCTTCTTCGGCCGAGGTATGCTCACCGCCCCCTTCATGCTTCATTATCAGTTAATAAAAACACCTTTTCATATATAAAAGGCATGGTTACCGTGTCCCCGACCAACTTCTTTGGATGAACCCTTGATAGTTCTGCAAGTAAATGAAGTATACTAATCCTCTTGAGTTCTGACCATCTTCCTTCTTTGAGATGTGTTGATTTTTTCTTCTAATGGTGATGGTATGTGGCGGCGAAGAATCAGAGATTGGAAGATTGTTTCAAGATTCGCGAGAACTTTTTGTGTATAAATTAACAAATGATTTGTTGTGTAGTACAAATAGTGGTGCATGGGAATACAACTAGTACATGTCAGGTTATGTAACTTTAGGTACGAGAGAGAGTGAGGGAGTGGGAAAAGGGCGGTTTCATGGAGTAGGGCATTTTGGAGACCGAGCCCCATGGAGCCCTTTATTTTGAAAAATTCAAATTTCATAAATTTCACTTTCAAAAAATTATGAAAAAAATTTACATGTATGCAAGGATGTAAAGTGTATGTGTCAGAAATGACAGGATGAAATTCCTTGAACCATGAGCTGCACAAAACAAACCAAAATCAGGGACTTTAAAGATGAACAGTACATATGTTAATAAGCCTCAGATTTGTCTTTTTTGTGTAGCTCACATTTTTATGCATTTCGACTTGAAATTTTGCACACATGTACATTATGTATCTAGGTATATGTGTATTTATTTTCAGAATTTTTTGAAACTGAAAAGTTTGAATTTTGAAGTTTTCAAATAAAGGCCTCCATGGAGCTCGGTCTCCGTTTGGCATTTTCGGGTTTCATGCCTTCTCTCCCCCAAACAAAAAATATGTATTTTATTTCATTGTCACATTTTTTAATGATTCATAACTTTTGAACCAGATATCCATTTTTGAATTTTTTATATTTCTGAATTCAGGTCGATAAGACCTTTAAAACAATACCGATCTTGGATACACTTTGTCTAGTTTGAATTTCATTGTTTTAGTTAGTTTCACATTTCAAGTAAAAAATTCATTTTGGAAAACTGATTTCATTTTTTTTCACAAAGATGATTTCACTTAGTTTAAAACACTGATTTCACTCATGAAAAACACATACTTCAGTTGTTTCAAAGAATTGGTTTCACTAGTTTTCAAAAAACCAATTTCACTCATTTTAAAAAATAAATTTCACTCGTTATAGAAAATATATTTTTTGATAATTAAGAGATAATGTTCCACTTATTTAAAATATATATTTAACCTATTTAAAATATATATTTCGCTCATTCCGAAAAACTAATTTCACTCACTTTAAAACATCAATTTCACTCAAAAAAAGATAGGTTCAGATATTTTCTAAAGAAACTCAACAAAAAACTCACTAAAATAAGAAACTTCACAAAAACTCATTTCAATTATTGGCTACCCCGAATTTCCCTTCTTCAACTAGTTTCACATTTAAAAAATTGGACACTCATTTCAAAATATTAATTCACCCATTCCATAAAAATCCCTCATTTCAAAACCGATTTCACTCATTTCAACCGACTGCACTCATTTTAGAAAACAGATTTCACTCATTTCATTTGAAAGATATGTTTTAATAATTTTCAAAAGCCAATTCCACTCATTTTATAAAATTAATTTCACTCAATTGAAGAATTTGATTTCACTCGTTTGGAAAAAAATATAATTTCACTTATTAAAATATATTTCACTCAATTTCAGAATACATATTTCACCAATTTTAAAAAAACCGACCACAATCATTTGAAATAAATAATTTCACTCACTTGAATTGTTTCACATGAAATCTGCTTCACATATATGAAAAATGATTTCAGTCATTTTATAAACTTATTTCACTCATTTCAAAAACAGATTTTACTCATTTTTAAAAAATGAATTCACTCATTTCAAAACACTGATTTCACACAATTTCAAGAGATAAATTTGCTCATGTCAAAAACGAATTTCACTTGTTTCAGAAAATAAATTTCACTTGTTTCAAAAAACAGAGTTCACTATTCAAAATATAACTGAAATGGAAATATGATTTCTCGAATGGGCACAAGCATGTGTATCATTCATGAAAGAAGGGTGGGAAAGATTCCAAGGTGTGCCAAAACATTATTTACAAGTAGTTACAATTGGGCTTTGCCCAACTCCACCCTAAGGAACTAGAGAGGCTACTCCTGATCCATCCACACAGGCTCTCAACCTCACTCATTAGGCTAGCCTTGGCCCAGAGTCTACCCTCATGCTCGATTTGGTCTATACATGTCGACACCGAGGGCACTGCCCCATTGAAGACCACGTCATTTCGGTGTTTCCAAATGGACCACATTCCCAGAATGCACTTGGCTCGGGTGTCCCATCGACGTGCTGGCTCCTGATCCTGCCTGATGCACCAGTCCAGAAGTGATTCATTCGCTCTTGGCTCGAATCCGGCCCTGCCTGAGTCTACCTGAAACCAGTGCCAGATCTGCTTGGCGAACACACAATGGACCAACAGGTGTGTCATGGTCTCCTCCTGCTGATCGCACAGCGGGCACGCGTCCTGATGGGGCATTCCATGTCTCGCCAGTCTGTCGAACGTCCAACATCGGTCTTTGATGGCAAACCAAGTGAAGAAACGGCATCTGAGCAGTGCATTTGATTGCCAAGTGAATTCTGCCGTTGGGGATTTCTCCATACCCATGAACCTCGCAGCGTAGGCAGTCTTAACAGAGAAACGGTTATCTCCCTCCCATGCCCAGCGTATTTTGTCCTCGAGGTCGTCCTGGAGATGGACCAAGGCTAATCGCTGCCAGAGGCGAAGGAACTGCTGGAGGGTGTCAGTCATGAGGTCGGGTCCAATATCTCTCACCCAAGCATGGTACCTCATAGCATCCGAGACGAGCCTAATTCTCCTCAGCCTCCTTGGTATCCTGCCGTACACTTCTGGAGCGAGCTCACGTATACAGAAGCCATCAATCCACCGGTCTTCCCAGAATAAGGTGCTCTTTCCATCTCCCACCGTGGTATGTGCCACCGCCTGATAAAGTGCCAGTGATTCCACGTGAACTAAGATCTGGAACTCGGACCATGGCCTGTCAAGGTCTGCGCGTTGAAGCCATGGCCAGCGCGCTCGCAGCGCCTTGTTCATCCAGCGAAGGTTCGGGATGCCATGCCCTCCAGCCCATTTGGGCCGACATACAATGTCCCAAGCCACGTTGCAGTTGCCTCCCTTCGCTTCCTTCTTGCCACACCACAGAAATCCTCTACAAATCTTGTTCATGGCTGTCAATGTCTTCGGGGGGAGATCCAAGGCCAGCATAGAGTGAATTGGTACTGCACATAAGACCGACAAAACTAGGATGAGCCGGCCACTCTTTGGCATCATAGCTGCTTTCCAGTTGGGTAGGTACCCAGCAAGTTGATCGACCAAATATTAAGTTGTTCAGCCGTGTGTTTCCGCAAGGTGAGAGGGAGCCCCAAGTAGGTGCACGGGAAGCTCGCAGCCGTGCAACCAAGGGCCTAAAATGCCATTTTTGTTTCCTCTTGAGAGCATCTAATTGGCACAACTGCACTCTTGTTCATGTTCACTGCCAGTCCAGAGGCTTGACCAAAAAGGTCAAGGATTGCTGCACAAGCCCGCACCTCCGTCTCTGTTGGTTTGAAGAACAACATGACATCATCCGCAAATAGAGAAATCCTCTCCTTCAGCCCGGATCTAGCCAGCGGGGCAAACATTCCTTTGTAGGTAGCATACTTGAAGAGGGCGTGCAGGGGTTCCATGCAAAGGATGAAGATCATGGGCGATAGGGGAGCACCTTGCCTCATACCTCGGCAACTCAATATAGGCCTGCCGGCCACGCCATTTGTCATCACCCTGGTGGTGGAGATCGCCAAGAGCCCACATATCCATGCAAATCCACCTCTCTCTGAATCCCATTCTTAAGTACTTCAAGCACGGATGGAGTCGAATGCCTTGGAAATGTCTAGCTTTAGCATAATTGTGGGGATTTTCAGCGCGTGCAGCCTTCTAGCGGTGCATTGGACGAGCATGAAATTATCATGTAATGATCTCCCTCGAATAAAAGCACTCTGGTGTGGCCCCACCAGTTTTGGAAGATCCTCCGCAAGCCTAACTGCCATTGCTTTGTCAAAGATCTTGATCGCGCTGTGCACAAGACTCACCGACCTGTAATCCTTGATATCTGTCGCACCCACTTTCTTTGGTAAAAGTGTCACAATGGCTTTGTTGATCGCCGCCATACCTCTCATATCTCCACTGTAGAATTGATCGAGAGCTCTCATGAAATCATGCTTGATTATATGCCAGCATGCCACATAAAAACGGCCATTAAATCCATCCGGCCCAGGGGCCTTATCCAGAGGCATGTCCTTGACTATCCTCTCAATTTCCTCCATTGAGAACGGTCTCTCGAGATCTGATAGATCGAGAGTGGGTATGTCCAAAGCATCCAAGTTCAGGGAGCATGCCCTCGTAGGAGCAGATCCAAGCAATCCGGTGTGGTAGTCATCCACAGTGTCAGTGATGCTATCATGGCCAGAAAACACCTCATCATTGTGTTTCAGAGTGGTGATGATGTTTTTCCTTTGTCGATGGCGAGTCTGCTGATGAAAGAACTCTGTGTTTGCATCTCCCTCGCGCAAATGCAGCAGTCGGGATCTCTGTCTAGCAATCGATATGTCGAGGGAGCTGAGACCTAGCAATTTCTTCTTCAAAAGCTTCCTGAGGTTATGCTCTTGGTCTGATAGGGATCTAGACTCTGCGGCCACATCCAAGCGGCTAATGACCTCCATGGGGATGCTCAGCTGCAGGCGCACATTGCCTATCCACCTATCACTCCAGCGCTGTAGAGCAAGTGTCGTTGCATGCAACTTGTTATCCAGTACGAGGAAATGATTCCCTATCGAGGGAATGGAGCTCCAAGCTTGCTCCACCGTGTCATCGAAACCTTTCGCCTTCGCCCAAAAGCTCTCAAAGCGGAATCGTTGTCCAATGTGGAACTACACATCGAGATCGAGGAGGAGAGGGCAATGATCTAAGATGGCCGAGCCAAGTGCCTCGAGCATGCTTGAGGGGTATATGTCTTCCCAAGAGTTTGTTATGAATATGTGATCAATCTTCTCCATAGTGGGCTGGCGCCGCTCATTGGACCAAGTGTATCGTCTCCCGTTGAGGTATAATTCCTTTAGCTCGAGCCTGTTGAGGAGTGCCTTAAATTTGGCCATCATCTGCCTATTTAGATTGGTATTGCTCTTGTCCTCCAGATTGACAAGGAGGTTGAAATCACCAACTAGCGCCCAAGGGCCCGCGTGCAAGTCCCTCACATCACTTATCTTGGTCATAAACTCCACCTTCTCCGCATCGCCTTGGGGGCCGTACACCCCAGTGAGCCACCACATTGGGCCCTCATCTTGCCTCACAAGTGTCGTGATCATATTAGGTGTTGAGTGTGGATTGGACAGAGACACCACCAAGCTATCCCAAGCCAAGAGCACACCTCCTCGAGTGCCAACCGCGGGAACATAGAAAAACTTGTCAAATTTATTCCCAAGACAGTGCCTTACAATGTCACTTGACAACACCTCCATCTTCGTTTCTTGGAGGCACACAATGCCAACTGAGGGAGTCCTGGATAAGGGGGTCTCTGGACAGCCGGACTATATCCTTTGGCCGGACTGTTGGACTATGAAGATACAAGATTGAAGACTTCGTCTCGTGTCCGGATGGGACTCTACTTGGCGTGGAAGGCAAGCTAGGCAATACGAATATGTATATCTCCTCCTTTGTAACCGACCTTGTGTAACCCTAGCCCTTTCCAGTGTCTATATAAATCGGAGGGTTTTAGTCCGTAGGACAACATACAATCATACCATAGGCTAGCTTCTAGGGTTTAGCCTCTCCGATATCGTGGTAGATCAACTCTTGTAATACTCATATCATCAAGAATAAATCAAGCAGGACGTAGGGTTTTACCTCCATCAAGAGGGCCCGAACCTGGGTAAAACATCATGTTCCCTGCATCCTGTTACCATCCGCCTTAGACGCACAGTTCGGGACCCCCTACCCGAGATCCGCCGGTTTTGACACCAACATTGGTGCTTTCATTGAGAGTTCCTCTATGTCATCGTTGTTAGGCTTGATGGCTCCTACTATCATCGATAGCGATGCAGTCCAGGGTGAGACTTTTCTCCCCAGACAGATCTTTGTGTTCGGCAGCTTCGCACTGCGGGCCAACACGCTTGGCCATCTGGAGCAGATCGAAAGTTACGCCCCTGGCCACCAGGTCAGGTTTGGAAGCTTAAATTACACGGCCGATATCCGCGGAGACTTGATCTTTGACGGATTCGAGCCCCTGCCGTGTGCGCCACGCGGTCATGATAAGTACGATTTAGCTCTATCATCGGACCGTATTCAGGATATCGCACCGGCAGCCGCTCCGAGTCTCAATTCGGAGCCAGTTGCGCCATCCATGGATGGGTGGATAGACCCCGCCATGGAGGCCGTATCCTCTACGGTGATCGAGCCGAATATCGACCTTACCCTTCACCAAGCTTTTAAATCTAGGCCGATACGACCGATATATAGGCCGATATATCACTTTTGGGGCTCTACCGATATAAACATAACATATCATTTGGTAAATATCATTTTCCAACATATCATCCGGTAAGGACCGAAATATCGATTGGTATGTCCGATATGTCCACCGATATTGAACGATACGTAGATGGCAACAATTTTTTTATTAGAAAACAGTGAAATAACATTATGCATTTACAACTTCATTATACATAATCAAAGTCATGCACAATGTTTTGTACAAATGCATATATATCATGTTGTTTTTAGTCATGGAGTAAGGATTTTGTGAGTCCTTCCTTATTAGTTTCTATATCAACAACTTACTAAACTAGGAATCTAAAAGTGTTATGTTAAAGCATTGAGATCATACATTTTCTTTTACTAAAAGTAAATGTTTTGAGCAAGAATAATGAAAAAAACTAGACTTGGTTTCTCCGATATATCTACATATCGTCCCATATATCACCCGATGTCCGATATCCGATATGTCGAAGCCAAACCGATACGAACCCGATATCCGATATTTTGAAGCTTGCCCTTCATGAGAGACGTGTTGCCAAACTGCCAGATCCTTCTCCGGCCACGGGCTCCGAACCGCCTGCGCCCGTTCCTATCGAATCCAATTGGGCGCTGATCATGGAGTAGATCCGTGGATATTTTTTAGCACTCTCCCTTCGGCGACATACTGAACTCATTAAGGTCTCTCTCCTTTGTCAGGAGGATCTTGGCCGAACTATGTCCGGCAGGATTGGGATGCAGATGACGAAGAAATTCACCGCCCACCCACCACCCACTTAGTAGCCATTGTCGACGACTTAACCGACATGCTCGACTTCAACTCCGAAGACATCGACGGTATGGACGACGACGCGGGAGACGAAGAGGAACCACTGCCCACAGGGCACTAGACAGCCACCTCATCATACGATATATACATGGTGGACACACCCAAAGGAGGCAATGGCGACGAGACAACGGAGGATGACCCCTCCAAGAAGCAACCCAAGCACCGGCGTCAGCGGCGCCGCTCTAAGTCCCGTCAAGGCAAAAGTGGTGATACCGGCACCGGAGATAATAGCACTCCGGACAGTGCCGAAGACAATAACAATCCCCTCCAACAAGATTTAGGGCAGGAGGATGGAGAAGCCATCCCTCCAGAGAGAGCGGCAGATGGAGAGGCGGAGAATGATAATTACATGCCTCCCTTCGAAGACGAGGCAAGCCTCGATGATGACGAATTCGTCGTGCCTGAGGATCCCATCGAACAAGAGCGCTTCAAGCGCCGGCTTATAGCTGCGGCAAATAGCCTTAACAAAAAGCAGCAACAGCTTTAAGCTGATCAAGATTTGCTAGCTGACAGATGGACTGAAGTCCTGGCGGCCGAGGAATACAAACTCGAATGCCCCTCTAAGAGTTACCCAAAGTGCAGGTTGCTACCCCGACTGGAGGAGGAAGCACCAAAACATACATCCCCGGCGTATGACGCGGCTGATCGGCCACCTCGTGGCCACGACAGAGAGACATTCCAGCCAAAAGCTCAGCCCGCACCCCGACGCCATTCAAGTAGACATGCGAGACGTATTGGAGGACAAAGCAAAACATGCAAGATCGATCTACGGATTATGAGGGTGCGCCACTATGTGAGACGATAATCGTCACGTCGGATACAGTAAAAGTAAGCCCAGCCAGGCCGAACACAGCGGGCAAGACCCATTCGAGCTGCGTCGCGACATAGCCCAGTACAAAGGCGCCGCACACCCCTTATGCTTCACAGATGAAGTAATGGATCATCAAATCCCAGAGGGTTTCAAACCCGTAAATATAGAATCATATGATGGCACAGCAGATCCCGCGGTATGGATCGAGGATTTCCTCCTGCACATCCACATGGCCCGCGGTGATGACGTACACGCCATCAAATACCTCCCACTCAAACTCAAAGGACCAGCTCGGGATTGGCTAAACAGCTTGCCAGCAGAGTCCATCGGTTGTTGGGAAGATCTGAAAGCCGCATTCCTCGACAACTTTCAGGGAACTTATGTGCGACCACCAAATGCCGATGACTTGATCCACATAATTCAGCAGCCAGAGGAATCGGCCAGGCAATTCTGGACACGGTTCCTAACAAAGAAAAATCAAATCATCGACTGTCCGGATGCAGAGGCCCTAGTAGCTTTCAAGCACAACATCCGCGACGAATAGCTCGCCCAGCACCTTGGCCAGGAAAAGCCGAAATCTATGGCAGCCCTCACGACACTCATGACCCGCTTTTTTGCGGGAGAAGACAGCTGGCTGGCTCGCAGTAATAACATATCAAAGAACCATGGTACTTCGGATACCAAGGATGGCAATGGCAAATCACATCGCAACAAACATAAGCGCCGCATTAAGAACGACAAATACCGAGGATACGACAGTCAATGCCGGATTCAAAGGCTCTAAACCCGGTCAGCGGAAAACGCCATTCAAAAGAAGCACTCCGGGCCCATCCAGTTTGGACCGTATACTCGATCGTTCGTGCCAAATACACGGCACCCCCGACAAGCCAGCCAACCACACCAACAGGGATTGTTGGGTGTTCAAGCAGACCGGCAAGATAAATGTTGAAAACAAAGATAAGGGGTCACATAGCAATGACGAGGAGGAGCCCCGGCAGCCGAACACTGGAGGACAGAAGAGGTTCCCCCCACAAGTACGGACGGTGAACATGATATACGCAACCCACATCCCCAAGAGGGAGCGGAAGCGTGCGCTCAGGGACGTATATGCGTTGGAGCCAGTCGCCCCAAAGTTCAACCCATGGTCTTCCTTCCCGATCACCTTCGACCGCAGGGACCACCCGACTAGTATCCGTCATGCCGGATTCGCCGCATTGGTCTTAGACCCAATCATTGACGGATTTCACCTCACTCGAGTCCTTATGGATGGCGGCAGCAGCCTGAACCTGCTTTATCAGGACACAGTGCGCAAAATGGGTATAGACCCCTTAAGGATCAAACCCACTAAAACGACCTTTAAAGGCGTCATACCAGGTGTAGAGGCCCATTGCATGGGCTCAGTAACACTGGAAGTGGTCTTTGGATCTTCGAATAACTTCTGAAGTGAAGAGTTAATCTTCGACATAGTCCCATTCCGCGGTGGCTACCATGCACTGCTCGGGCGAACCGCATTTGCGAGATTCAATGCGGTACCGCATTATGCATATCTCAAGCTCAAGATGCTAGGACCTCGGGGGGTCATCACAGTCAATGGAAACACAGAGCGCTCTCTCCGCACGGAGGAGCACACTGCGGCCCTCGCAGCAGAAGCGCAAAGCAGCCTCTTAAGGCAATCCACTAGTTCGGCGATTAAGGACCCGGACATCTTCAAGCGCGCCCGGAGTAATCGGCAACAGGACCGCCTGGCACGTTCCGAGCTCGCATAGCAATGTGGCCCCCACCTTGGTCCCAGCCAAACAGCGAAATCTGTGCCACGCGTACATAATTACGCATTAAAAATACCATGGGCACAGGCGGGGAGGGGGGCACGACTGCGGCACGCTCCAAGTCACGGCTTAAACCGCACTAGGGGCTTCCCGCTTTGTTATTTTTCTCTTTCAGGACTTTAATCTCTAGAAACCCTGTCCGGCAGCATGATTGCCGAACACATGAGGCAGCAACCAAGGAGGCAGAAAGCTACGTCACACCACGGAACTCCCAGGTGGATTACGCTAACAAGTGAGTTTTTGCTTTAATACTATTCCTGATCTTGCCCTTGGAAGGGACATGTCAAACAGTCCTACTTTTTGCTTATCGCACTACTTGTATCATTCCGCTTTAACGCACCTTTTTGAATAAACAATGCATAGCATTAAGACTATTATTGCATTCTTCCTTTTTATATATATGTTCGTTCACGACATCTAGCACCCGTACACTCTGGTACGGCCAATACGCTAGGGGCTTACGCATACCCCATAATACGGCGTGAGAAGTCCAAACACTTTCGACAGTGCGGCACCCGAACTTATAGCATTATATGCATCAGCTCCGAATCATGTCTTGGGTCAATAGTTGGGTTTGCCCGGCTCCCATGTTTTGGTACCTTACGTTCCGCTATATCGGCTAAGGTAGCACTGGGATAACTACTGCGATTGTGCCCCGGTTCTGCTCGGCTAAGCACCTTAGTAGAGAAAGCTAAAGCTGACTGTCATGATAAGGCGAGAGACTGGTCGCTGTTCGAGAGGTTTTGAGTCCCTAAAGACTTATGCCGCTTAGAGCGAGGAGTCGGCCCTGTCCGGCTTAAGGCGTGTATCGCGCCCCAAATTCGTCCTTCCGAATACTAGGGGCTTCGCTGAAATTTAAAATTATAGAATTCTATGGCTAAGTGAGAGTGATAGCGCATTATAGTCTGATTGCCTTGTTCGTTGTGCTGAGCACCTCCCTCGAAGGACCCAACAATGGGAACAAGAGTGCTTAGGTTTATCCCAAACACCCCAGCACTCGTGGCGTGGGGGCAGAAGCCGACGACTAGCCATCTCTTAGATTTGATAAACAGCCGAACAGAAGGCAATATTTTAAATTCAGACAAGCGTTGCATAATACAGGATTACACGAGCAAGTTCATTCAAAAATTACATCTTTTGCACACTCGTCCGCTACAAGACGGGCACCCTTCAGGACACCCTCATAGTACATCTCGGGGTGGCGATGCTCCTTGCCCTCCGGCGGCCCTTCCTTTACCAGCTTTACGGCGTCCATCTTGGCCCATTGCACCTTCACACGAGCGAAAACCCGGCGTGCACCTTCGATGCAGATGGACCACTTGATGACTTCCAGCCGTGGGCAGGCATCCATAAGTCGCCTCACCAGGCCGAAGTAGCTGTTGGCAAGGGCGTCACCAGGCCACATCCGGACTATAAAGCCCTTCATGGCCTGTTCGGCCGCCTTGTGCAGCTCGACCAGTTGCTTCAGCTGGTCGCCCAGAGGCATCGAGTGTTCGGTCCCAGTATACTGAGACCAGAACAACTTCTCTGTTGAGCTTCCCTCCTCGGCCCAGTAAAACTGTGCGGCATCCGACACGCTGCGGGGCAAATCTGCGAATGCTCCTAGAGAGCTCCGGATTCGGGTAAGTAACAAGTAATTTACTTTCACATGCTTGCTTTGCATATAGAATGCCTTACCCGCCGCTATCTTCTTCATCGCATCAATCTCCTGGAGGGCCTTTTGGGCTTCGGCCTTGGCATTCTTTGCGCTCTCGAGGGCCGCGGCAAGCTCAGACTCTCGCGTCTTCAAGTCAAGCTCCAACGCCTCGTGCTTCGTTACGAGAGCGTGGAGCTCTTGCTGCACCTCGCCCACCCGAGTCTCCTGCCTTTCCCGCTCGGTGCGCTCCTTGGCCGCTTTGTTTTCGGCCTCGGATAGCGCTAGCTTCAGGGTCGCCACCTCGGTCGTCGCCCCTGGCAAATTTACGATGATCCTGTAATTTTGCAATCGCATTCTTTTTATATATATTCATAGACTAGGTACTACTTACCTTTGTTCTCCTCGAGCTGCCTCTTGGCAAGGCCGAGCTCTTCCTTGGACCCTTTGAGGTCCTGCTTCAGTGCGGCGACCTCCGCAGTCAGTGCGGCAGAGGCCAGCAGCGAAGCCTGCATACGCATATAGACATACTTATATTAGACTCCTGCGATATTGTTTGATCCTCTGTTCGGCTTTTCTTTGTAAACACCGAACAGAGCATCATGGGCTACTGTCTATGTGGTAATATTTTTCCTATATTTCAAAAACTTACCTCAAAGCCTATTAGAAGGCTGGCACAGGCTTCAGTCAGTCTGCTCTTGGCGGACTGAACCTTCTGGACCACTGCACTCATAATAGTGTGATGCTCTTCGTCGATGGAAGCGATGTGAAGCGCTCCCAGCAGATTGTCCGGTGCCTCTGGATGGACAGAGGTCACCGGCACAGGCGTCTTGCCCCTTTTGGAAGGAGGCCGCCTGCCCGAGTCCGGAACCACCGGGGGTTCCGGCACGGTGTTCGGCTGAGGGCCGAAATCGGAGCCCTCGGGAGCCTTGCTCCCTCTGCTCCCGGAGTCTGGAAGGTCGCCTTGAGGCGCCTCCGGGACTGTCTCCCCTCGACCCGGTGCCTCTTGAGACAATACCTCGGCGTTGTCTGTAGGGCAAGGGGAGGTGGCGGTCGGAAGTGGATCACTATCCATATTCGACGAGCCCAGGGAGCCGTCCAACGAGGATACGTCGATATGGGCTTGTGGCGGTCTACATAATCATGATTCGGTGTTAGGAGAAGCAGTGCGACAATGGTATGCTATGAGTTACTCTAGTATTCGAATACTTACGACTTTGCCAGGGGCTTGGCCCTAAGCAGCCACTTGTCTTCGCCTTCAGCGGCGATGGTGGAGTAGTCCGGAAGGAGGGTCCTCCCCTTCTTGGACCCTTCGGCCCCCCCGGTCGGGGCAGCCTTCCTTTTCTTGTCTCCCCCGACTGAAGGGGGAGCATCTTCATCTTCCTCCTCGTCTTCGGGGGAGGAGTGCGTTGCGGAGTTATCGGACGATGAGTCCGATAACACCTGGCATCGGGAACTCTTTCGGGTTCCCTTGGCCTTCCTGGTCTTCTCCGGCACCTTGTAAGGAGCCGGAGTGAGCATCTCCGTCAGGAGAGCGTCCGCAGTGTCTTCGGGCAGAGGGGCCGGACAGTTAATCTGTCCCGACGTCTCCACCCAGTCATGTCAAAGGCATGGAGCTCAGACCCCGCACATGGTTAAGCTAGGGGAAATAAATATCCTACCGGATGTATAGAACTCACCGAATGCACTCGGCGCTTCGCGCTTAGCCCGCGGTCCTCGATGAGAGAGGGAGGGACCTCGGCACCCTTGAATAGCACCCTCCAGACGTCCTTGTGCGTCGTGTCGAAGAGCTTGCTCAGAGTCTGGTGTTGGGCCGGGTCGAACTCCCACAAGTTGAAATCTCGTTGTTGACATGGAAGGATACGGCGGATAAGACCTGGACTATGTTGACAAGCTTGAGCTTCTTGCTTGCCATATTCCGGATACATTTCTGGAGTCCGTCCAGCTCCACCGATGAACCCCAGGATAGGCCCTTCTCTTTCCAGGAGGT
Source organism: Triticum aestivum (assembly GCF_018294505.1). Lineage (NCBI taxonomy): Eukaryota > Viridiplantae > Streptophyta > Magnoliopsida > Poales > Poaceae > Triticum > Triticum aestivum. The sequence continues at coordinate 636,996,930 of NC_057800.1, read as the reverse complement.
GAGCCGCGTGGGGATTCCGGATCGAAACTCGGGGGCCGCCACCCAGTTGGTGTCGCGCGGCTCGGTGATGTCGAACCACGCCGATTGCCACCCCTTTATGGTCTCCACGAAGGAGCCTTCAAGCCATATAACATTGGGCATCTTGCCCACCATGGCTCCGCTGCATTCTGCTTGTTGGCCTCCCACCATCTTCGGCTTGATATTGAAGGTCTTCAGCCACAGGCCGAAATGGGGCCGGATGCGGAGGAAAGCCTCACACATGACGATGAACGCCAAAATGTTGAGGATGAAGTTCAGGGCCAGATCATGAAAGTCCAGCCCATAGTAGAACATGAGACCGCAGACGAATGGATGGAGGGGAAACCCCAGTCCGCGGAGGAAGTGGTGAAGGAAAACTACCCTCTCGTGAAGTTCCGGGGTAGGGACGATCTGCCCCGCAGTGGGCAGCCGATGCGCGATATTCGCGGCTAGGTATCCGGCCCCGCGCAGCTTTTTGATGTGTCCCTCCGTGATGGAGGACGCCATCCACTTGCCTCCCGCTCCGGACATGTTTGGAGAAGGTTGAGGAGAAGGATGTGTACTTGGGCGTTGGAGCTCGAGTGCGCAAGAATGGATGAGCAAGGAGGAAGAAGGCGTGGGTAGAAAAAGGTTAAACCTTATCCCTTTATAAGGGCAGCCAAAACTATGCGCCCCCACTAGCCTGGTAAAACTCTCTTATCCCCCAAGCGCCGTAATCGATGGCGCGGTTGGGTTACCCATGCCCGTATTGATGAGAATCCTGTAATAAGGGGGACCCGATCTCTACTTTGAAAAGGCATGTCAAGGAACTGCCTCGCGTTATGTGCGGGGCTAGTTAATGGAAACAGTTCGAATAATCACCGGGCCATGGCATAATGTCATGTTGCCAAAACGTGTCAGCAGATTAGATTTGTGGAAATATTATTCTCTCTACGGTGGTATGTGGAACTTATTTTGCAGGGTCGGACACTATCCTTGTATTCAAATTCTTCCGTGGTGTATTTGGAGGAGGAACCCGCCTTGCAATGCCGAAGACAACACTGCGCGCCGGACTCATCGTCATTGAAGCCTGGTTCAGGGGCTACTGAGGGAGTCCTGGATTAGGGGGTCTCCGGATAGCCGGACTATATCCTTTGGCCAGACTGTTGGAATATGAAGATACAAGATTGAAGACTTCGTCTCGTGTTCGGATGGGACTCTACTTGGCGTGGAAGGCAAGCTAGGCAATACGGATATGTATATCTCCTCCTTTGTAACCGACCTTGTGTAACCCTAGCCCCTTCCGGTGTCTATATAAACCGGAGGGTTTTAGTCCGTAGGACAACATACAATCATACCATAGGCTAGCTTCTAGGGTTTAGCCTCTCCGATCTCGTGGTAGATCAACTCTTGCAATACTCATATCATCAAGAATAAATCAAGTAGGACGTAGGGTTTTACCTCCATCAAGAGGGCCCAAACCTGGGTAAAACATCGTGTTCCCTGCCTCCTGTTACCATCCGCCTTAGACGCACAGTTCAGGACCCCCTACCCGAGATCCGCCGGTTTTGACACCGACACCAACCTTTGCCGCTGAGACCACTTGGTATATGGCATTCCGCCGCGCCGGAGAGTTCAAGCCTCGGACGTTGCACACAAGAACTTTAGGTGGTTGCATAGACATGTTGCAAGCCCACCGGTCCACCAAGGAGAGAGGCGATCAGCCCTCCACTTCTATCTCCACTGAGTCCTCTACTAGCAAAATAGATTCATCCCAGCCGAAGAGAGCCAAAATTGCCTTCACGTAACAGTCCGTGAGTGGGCAATCAAAGACTGCCGCATATGCTTTTAGAGCTTCATCCCCAATGATCTCACCCTCATTGGCCAAGCACAGTTTTCGGATGAGGACGACTTGCTGCTTGGACACCTTACTGCCGCGAGCTCCCTTGGCCAGCCTAACACTACGCCTCGGGGTGTTTACTTGCAGCCTCTTTTGGTGCGGCCGCCTCTACTTTTTGGGGAGCTCCCTGGCCCGCGGCTGGCTCGGCAGTGGGGAGAGAGCAAGGCAGATCTCAGAGCAGAGCATGCTGACTTGGGAACGGGGGAGGGAGTGGCCCTTGGAGTTGCAGCAGCGGCCGTAGCAGTTGCAGCAGGGGGAGCGTTCGCCTCGCCAGAAGCATTAGAGAGGCTCACGAGGAACCAATCCTCCGTACGTGTGCATGGGGGCGTCCCATCCCCATGCATGTGGGCCACGGGGGGAGTGGTGGGGTCCTCCGAATCCACCAGGCGAGAAAACTACAGGGAACCCAGCTGGTTCAAGCTGGCTGGGCTCGAGAAGAAATCTTCCTCGAGAGTCGCGTCTGGCTGTCCAGGCCTATCTTCCTCGGGGAGGAAGATCCCCCAATCGCCAATCCGCACTGCCCCACGCGAACTGATCTATCGGCTTGTCGTATGCAGTAGGAGGGTTTGATACGTCTCCAACGTATCTATAATATTTGATTGCTCCATGCTATATTATTTACTGTTTTGAATGTTTATGGGCTTTATTATACACTTTTATATCATTTTTGGGACTAACCTATTAACCCAGAGCCCAGTGCCAGTTTCTATTTTTACCCTGTTTTAGGGTTTCGAAGAAAAGGAAAATCAAACGGAGTCCAATTGACCTGAAACTTCACGGAACTCATTTTTGGAAGGAAAGAAGCCCAGAAGACTTGGAGTGCACGTCGGGGGATCTGCGAGGAGGTCACGAGGCAGGGGGGGCGCCCACCCCCCTGGGCGCACCCTCCACCCTCGTGAGCCTCTCGTGGCCCACCTGACGTACTTCTTCCGCCTATATATCTCCATATACCCTAAAAACATCAGGGAGCACAATAGATCGGGAGTTCCGCCGCCAGAAGCCTCCGTAGCCACTGAAAGCCAATCTAGACCCGTTCCGGCACCCTGCCGGAGGGGGCAATCCCTCTCCGGTGCCCATCTTCATCATCCCGGTGCTCTCCATGACGAGGAGGGAGTAGTTCTCCCTCGGGGATGAGGGTATGTACCAGTAGCTATGTGTTTGATCTCTCTCTCTCTCGTGTTCTTGAGGTGATACGATCTTGATGTATCGCGAGCTTTGCTATTATATTTGGATCCTATGATGTTTCTTCCCCCCTCTACTCTCTTGTAATGAATTGAGTTTCCCCTTTTGAGTTATCTTATCGGATTGAGTCTTTAAAGATTTGAGAACACTTGATGTATGTCTTGCCGTGGATATCTGTGGTGACAATGGGATATCACGTGATTCACTTGATGTATGTTTTGGTGATCAACTTGCGGGTTCCGCCCATGAACCTATGCATAGGGGTTGGCACACGTTTTCGTCGTGATTCTCCGGTAGGAACTTTGGGGCACTCTTTGAGGTCCTTTGTGTTGGTTGAATAGATGAATCTGAGATTGTGTGATGCATAACGTATAATCATACCCACGGATACTTGAGATGACATTGAAGTATCTAGGTGACATTAGGGTTTTGATTGATTTTTGTCTTAAGGTGTTATTCTAGTACGAACTCTAGGGCTGTTTGTGACAATTATAGGAATAGCCCAACGGATTGATTGGAAAGAATAACTTTGAGGTGGTTTCGTACCCTACCATAATCTCTTTGTTTGCTCTCCGCTATTAGTGACTTTGGAGTGACTCTTTGTTGCATGTTGAGGGATAGTTATGTGATCCAATTATGTTAGTATTGTTGAGGGAACTTGCACTAGAGAAAGTATGAAGCCTAGGCCTTATTTCCTATCATTGCAATACCGTTTACGCTCACTTTTATCATTAGTTACCTTGCTGTTTTTGTATTTTCAGATTACAAATACCTTTATCTACCATCCATATACCACTTGTTTCACCATCTCTTCGCCGAACTAGTGCACCTATACAATTTACCATTGTATTGGGTGTGTTGGGGACACAAGAGACTCTTTGTTATTTGGTTGCAGGGTTGCTTGAGAGAGACCATCTTCATCCTACGCCTCCTACGGATTGATACGTCTCTGTCGTATCTACTTTTCCAAACACTTTTGCCCTTGTTTTGGACTCTAACTTGTATGATTTGAATGGAACTAACCCGGACTTACGTTGTTTTCAGGAGAATTGCCATGGTGTTGTTTTATGTGCAGAAAACAAATATTCTCGGAATGACCTGAAACTCCACGGAACATCTTAGAAAAAATAATAATAAATCCTCGCCAAAGATGAAGACCAGGGGGCCCACACCCTATCCACGAGGGTGGGCCCCCCCCCTCTAGGGCGCGCCCCCTACCTCGTGGGCCCCTTGGATGCCCTCCGACGCCAACTCCAACTCTATATATTTGCTTTCGGAGAGAAAAAAATAAGAGAAAAGAAATCATCATGTTTTATGATACAGAGCCGCCGCCAAGCCCTAAAACCTCTCGGGAGGGCTGATCTGGAGTCCGTTCGGGGCTCCGGAGAGGGGGATTCATCGCCGTCGTCATCATCAACCATCCTCCATCACCAATTTCATGATGCTCACTACCGTGTGTGAGTAATTCCATCATAGGCTTGCTGGACGGTGATGGGTTGGATGAGATTTATCATGTAATCGAGTTAGTTTTGTTAGTGTTTGATCCCTAGTATCCACTATGTTCTGAGATTGATGTTGCTATGACTTTGCTATGCTTAATGCTTGTCACTAGGGCCCGAGTGCCATGATTTCAGATCTGAACCTATTATGTTTTCATGAATATATGTGAGTTCTTGATCCTATCTTGCAAGTCTATAGTCACCTACTATGTGTTATGATCCGGCAACCCCGAAGTGACAATAATCGGGACCACTCCCGGTGATGACCATAGTTTGAGAAGTTCATGTATTCACTATGTGCTAATGCTTTGTTCCGGTTCTCTATTAAAAGGAGACCTTAATATCCCTTAGTTTCCAATAGGACCCCGCTGCCACGGGAGGGTAGGACAAAAGATGTCATGCAAGTTCTTTCCCATAAGCACGTATGACTATATACGGAATACATGCCTACATTACATTGATGAATTGGAGCTAGTTTTTTGTCACCCTATGTTATGACTGTTACATGATGAACCGCATCCGGCATAATTATCCATCACTGATCCGGTGCCTACGAGTTTTCCATATACTGGTTTACGCTTATTTACTTTCCTGTTGCTACTGTTACAATAACTACTAAATACCAAAAACATTACTATTGATGTCTTTACTTTTGTTGCTGCTACCACCACTATCATATTACTTTACTACTAAACACTTTGCTACAGATACTAAGTTTCCAGGTGTGGTTGAATTAACAACTCAGCTGCTAATACTTGAGAATATTCTTTGGCTCCCCTTGTGTCGAATCAATAAATTTGGGTTGAATACTCTACCCACGAAAGTTGTTGCGATCCCCTATACTTGTGGGTTATCAAGACAAATTTCTAGCGCCGTTGCCGGGGAGCATAGCTCTATTCTTTGAGTCACTTGGGATTTATATCTGCTGGACACTATGAAGAACTTGAAAGACGCTAAGACAACAATTTATCCCTCAACTACGAGGGGAGGTAAGGAACTGCCATCTAGCTCTGCACTTGATTCACCTTCTATTATGAGTAGGCTAGCGACACCTAAACCTAGTTCTGCTATTCGTTCTGATATGTCGCATGTTATTGATGATGCCACTTCTGCTATGCATGATACTTATGATGAAACTGCTTCTATGCCTGATACTGCTATGCCCCTTGGTGAATTTCTTGATGAACAAATTGCTAGGGCTAGAGAAAAATAAATTATTGAATCTAAATACGATGATGATAGTGATGATGAAAATATGCTTGTTATTCCTGAGGGTTATCTTTTTGATATGGAATCTTCTGCCGCTATTTTAGCTTGCAAAGATAGATATGAGCTCAAGAGGTTATTAGTTAAATGGAACAAAGAATCACTTAGAGATAAAATGAAACCCAACACTGCTTTTGCCACTTCACCTATATGTGTTCCTGATAAGGATTATGAATTCTCTGTTGATCCTGATATAATTACTTTGGTTGAATCTGATCTGTTTTATGGCTATGAATCTGAAACTGTTGTGGCACATCTTACTAAGTTAAATCATATAGCCGCCCTGTTCACTAATGATGAGAGATCGCGTTACTTTTATATACTCAAAATATTTACGTTCTCATTAAAGGGTGATGCTAAGATATGGTTTAATTCTCTTGATCCTGGTTGTGTGCGTAGTCCCCAAGATATGATTTATTACTTCTCTGCTAAATATTTCCCTGCTCATAAGAAACAAGCTGCTTTGAGGGAAATATACAACTTTGTGCAAATTAAAGAAGAGAGTCTCCCACAAGCTTGGGGGAGGCTTCTCAAGTTACTTAATGCTTTGCCTGATCATCCTCTTAAGAAACCTGAAATACTTGATATCTTTTATAATGGACTAACCGATGCTTCCAGAGATTACCTGGATAGTTGTGCTGGTTCTCTTTTCAGGGAAAGAACACCGGATGAAGCTGAAATTCTATTGAATAATATGTTGACAAATGAAAATAATTGGGCACCTCCTGAGCCAGCTCCTAGCAGCTCCTGCTCCAATTACTGAGCCTATTCCTAAACCAACTCCGAAGAAGAGAGGTGTTCTATTCCTCAGTCCCGAAGATATGCAAGAGGCAAAGAAATCTATGAAAGAAAAAGGTATTAAAGCTGAAGATGTTAAGAATTTACCTCCTATTGAAGAAATACATGGTCTTAATATACCGCCTGTTGAAGAAACATATGATCTCAATTCTTTATTTATTGAAGAACCTCCTGATCCCGATATCCCGACACAGGTAGTAAAGGTAAATTCTCTCTATAGATATGATAAAGCTGAAGTCCCTCCTACTAAAATTGCTAGTCAGTGCTTGGATGAGTTTGATAACTTTATGTTTAAGCAAGACGACTTCAATGCTTATTTTGGTAGACAATTAAAAGAAAATGCTTATATGATTAGACGCTTGGGTGATTATATGGCTAATATTAAAGGTGAACTTAAACTTGTTAGCAAACATGCTTCTATGGTTACCACTCAAGTAGAACAAGTACTTAAGGCTCAAAAAGAAGTGCTTGATGAAATGAATAGTAAGAAAAATGATTATGCTGTTAGAGTGGCTACTAGAACTGGTAGAATGACTCAGGAACCTTTGTATCCTGAAGGCCACCCTAAGAGAATCGAGCAAGATTCTCAGAGAAATAATATTGATGTTCCTAGTTCTTCTAAAAAGAAGAAGAAGAAAAATGATAGAACTGTGCAAACTTCTAGTGAACCTATTGCTGAACCACCTGATAATCCAAATGATATATCTATGTCTGATGCTGAAACACAATCTGGTAATGAACATGAACCTAATGAAAATATTAATGATGATGTTCATGATGATGCTCAACCTAGTAATGACAATGATGTAGAAATTGAACCTGCTGTTGATCTTGATAACCCACAATCAAAGAATCAACGTTATGATAAAAGAGACTTTGTTGCTAGGAAACATGGTAAAGAAAGGGAACCTTGGGTTCAGAAACCCATGCCTTTTCCTCCAAAACCATCCAAGAAAAAGGATGATGAGGATTTTGAGCGCTTTGCTGAAATGATTAGGCCTATCTTTTTGCGTATGCGATTAACTGATGTGCTCAAAACAAATCCTTATGCTAAATATATGAAGGATATCATTACTAATAAAAGAAAGATACCGGAAGCTGAGATTTCCACCATGCTTGCTAATTATACTTTTAAGGGTGGAATACCAAAGAAACTTGGAGATCCCGGAGTACCTACTATACCTTGCTCCATTAAAAGAAATTATATTAAAACTGCTTTATGTGATCTTGGAGCCGGTGTTAGTGTTATGCCTCTCTCTTTATATCGTAGACTTGACTTGAATAAGCTGACACCTACTGAAATATCTTTGCAAATGGCTGATAAATCAACTGCTATACCTGTCGGTATTTGTGAGGATGTGCCTGTTGTGGTTGCAAACGTTACTATTTTAACGGACTTTGTTATTCTTGATATTCCCGAGGATGATAGTATGTCTATTATTCTTGGAAGACCTTTTCTTAATACTGCAGGGGCTGTTATTGATTGCAACAAAGGCAATGTCACTTTTCATGTTAATGGTAATGAGCATACGGTACACTTTCCGAGGAAACAACCTCAAGTTCATAGTATCAACTCCATTGGAAAAATTCCATCGATTATAATTGGAGGTTTTGAATTTCCTCTTCCTACTGTCAAAAAGAAATATGATATACTTATTATAGGGGATGTGCATATCCCCGTTGAGGTAACTTAGTGTTATTCGAAATTTCTCCGGTTTCATGATTATCGGAATGAGTTTGTTAACAAGACTTGATCAACCTTGTTAGTGGATTCTTTTTGATGAGCATGAGATGGATGAAACTAGAAGCACAAACTTCTGTACCCTCTCTATATTTTCTGTTAATTAGTAGAAATAAAGTAAAAATAGTATTTTTCTGTCTGTTTCCTGACTTATCCGTGCAATATAAAAATATCCCGAAAATAAAAGTCCTCAGAATGACATGCCAATTTAATATGATTTTTTCGGGAATATTTGAGGATTTACTGTGCAAAAATTACCGCGGGAGGAGCTGCCACCTGGCCACGAGGGTGGTGGGCGCCCCCCCCCTAGGGCGCGCCCCCTGCCTCGTGGGCCCACGGTGGCCCTCCTCCACTTATCCCAGCACCCATCTTCTTCCTCTGTCTCACACAAACCCGAAAAACCAACTCAAGCACGAGTTCCAGCCACTTTTGCTGTGATTTTCGATCTCCTTGCTCAAAGCACCTCTCGCAAAACTGCTTGGGGAGATTGTTCCTTGGTATGTGACTCCTCCATTGGTCCAATTAGTTTTTGTTCTAGTGCTTTATTCTTTGCAAATTTGTGCTGCATAGGTGACCATGTTCTTGAGCTTGCATGTCAAATTTATATGGTTCCAAGTAGTTCTAATGCTTGATATAGGCTCTAGGCACTTGTAGGAGTAGTTGCTATCAGTTTTATTGAAGTTGGTTCACTTTTGTTTGAAGTTACTAAAAATTTCAGAATTTTTCAGAGAAAAACAATATGCTTAGGAAGATGTTCCAAGGTGGTTCCTCTAAGAAGCAAGGACCCAGGATTGCTATGCGCGATGCTGACGAGGATCCACCAAGAGACGCTCCAGTACGGCCTTGCGAATGGCCGTCGGAAAATTTTATGGACCGTGCGGGAATTAAAGAAGAATTCAAAGCATATTTGCGCAATGCCGGTCTTGAGGATTTTGAGGCTAACAAATGCCCCCAGTATCATGATCTCACAAGTTCATTTGTGAGGAGGTTTGAGTATTCATCTTCGCGTAATTCTCCTTCAGTCATGTTTGATCTCTATGACAAATCTTATACCATGGACTTAGAGGATTTCACTTCTGCTTGCAAACTTCCATCATGGGGTAGTGTTAGGGATCCCCCTAAATCTGAATTTAGAAACTTTCTTGCTAGTATAACTGTGGGGGAATCTAGAGATATAACGCAGGCTACCATAGGGAGCATTCACTTTCCTGCTATACATTATTTTGCTCTCTTCATCGGTAGATGCATAAATGCTAAGGATGAAGCATGTCACATGTGTGTCCCTGATCTTAGCATTCTTAGGAGTGCTGTGTTAGGAGACCAATCTTATCATATGGGAGCCATTGTAGCTCGTAGGTTGCATCATAATAGACATAATGGAGATTTCTTTGGAGGAATTTATGCAACCCGCTTAGCTCATTTTCTTGAGATAGACATTCGTGAGGGTGATACGGAGTTGCCTCCTGCATATTTAGATTATAACTCTATGGCTTCGCACCAGTTTGTCGAGAGGCCTGAATCACCTCTCTTATATCGTTTAATTTTTGATAAACGACGTGTTTTCCGTATTACTCTCCCTGCTCCTGCCTTCTTTGATTCACAGACAAAAAGAAGATATGTTATTACCAGAGAGGAGGCAGAAGAGTACGAGAGGAGAGCGGAGGCAGCTCGACTCCACGCTGCAGCTCAGCAGGCGATAACCGCTGCACATCAGTATGATCCCAACTATTCTTCATCACAGTACGACCCCAACAACTATATTATGGATATCCGCCAGGCCATCCGTGGCATAGACCAACTTAGGCCAAAAGCCTAAGCTTGGGGGAGTACGTATTTCTCACCGACATTACATTTATGTTCACACACACTCATTGCTAGATGTCGGTGCTCATACTTTTTCACTGTAATATCCATGCTAGTTTATTTTCTTTTTTCTGCTTTCTTCTTGTGTGTTTGTTAAACCTTAAGAAAAACCAAAAAAATAGTAGTAGTTTATTTTTCTGCTGTAGTAGTGATAATTAAAAATAAAACCCAAAAATATTTCTCATTCTTCTTTTGCTTGTTGGGAGCTTTCCCGTGTAAATAGTTTTATTTCTTTCCTTTTCTTTGGGGGTCAGTAGGAGAAGACCATAATTAAATTGTTGAAGTGGCTCTTATATGCATTATTGTTGATTTAACCAAGAGCCCATATTGCCTTGTCTTCTCCTGTTTATTGAATGCTCGCAGATTCCAGCTTAGTCCAATGCACGTACACTCTTATTATTATTCACACCGTTCGGTCGTGCAAGTGAAAGGCAATTATGATGATATATGATGGACTGACTGAGATGAGAAAAGCTGGTATGAACTCAACCTCTTTTGTTTTCGTAAATATGATGAGCACCTCGTTCTTGATTCAGCTTATTATGAATAAACATGTTTGCAATGACAATTAGAGATCATAGTTGCTTGTGCCATGCTTGATTAGCTATGAGTTATAATGATTTACCTTGTGCACCAACATGCTATTGAGATTATTATGATGTGGTATGATGGGGTGGTATCCTCCTTTGAATGATTTAAGTGACTTGACTTGGCACATGTTCACGCATGTAGTTGAAACAAATCAACATAGCCTTCACAATATTTATGTTCATGGTGGATTATATCCTACTCATGTTTGCATCCAATGTTTATTAATTTTAATGCATGTACATGGCTGTTGTCGCTCTCTAGTTGGTCGCTTCCCAGTCTTTTGCTAGCCTTCACTTGTACTAAGCGGGAATACTTCTTGTGCATCCAATCCCTTAAACCCCAAAGTTATTCCAGATGAGTCCACCATACCTTCCTATATGCGGTATCTACCTGCCGTTCCAAGTAAATTTGTATGTGCCAAATTCTAAACCTTCAAATAAACATTCTGTTTTGTATGCTCGAATAGCTCATGTATCAACCAAGGTTGTCCTTATCTTCCGTGTTAGGCGGGTTATTCTCAAGAGGAGTGGACTCCGCTCCTCACTCACAACAAAATGGCTGGTCACCGAGATGCCCAGTCCCATGCTTTATGCAAACTAAATCAAAATTGATTGCAAACAAAACTCCCCCTGGGACCTGATGTATGTTAGAGACACTCATTGTTTCGAGGAAGTCATGGATTGATGCTTGTTGGTGGAGGGGGAGTACAAACTTTACCATTCTATTTGGGAACCGCCTATAATGTGCTTAGCATGGAAGATATCGCCATCTCTTAGTTGTTACGTTGACAATGAAAGTATACCGCTCAAAATACAATTTATCTCTACTTCAAAACCGAGCTCTGGCACCTCTACAAATCCTTGCTTCCCTCTACGAAGGGCCAATCCATTTACTTTTATGTTGAGTCATCACCCTCTTATTAAAAAGCACTAGCTAGAGAGCACAGTTGTCATTTGCATTCATCACTATTAATTTATATTGGGTGTGACTATGATTGGATCTCTTTTACCATGAATTACAATGTCTAGTCAGTCCTTGATCTTTAAAGGTGCTCTGCATTTTCGTTTTGCGGTCTCAGAAAGGGCTAGCGAGATACCATCTTGTTATATCATATTATGATTGTTTTGAGAAAGTGTTGTCATCTGAGATTTATTATTATGACTTGCTAGTTGATTATGCTATTGATATGAGTAATTATGAGACCTGAGAATTATTGCAAATGTGGTTAGCTATGATCTATGCTGAAAACTTGAATGCTGGCTTGACATAGTTACAACAACAAGAGCAAACAGAGTTTGTAGAAGTTTTTCTTTCTTTCAGATTGTCAACTGAATTGCTTGAGGACAAGCAAGGGTTTAAACTTGGGGGAGTTGATACATCTCTGTTGTGTCTACTTTTCCAAACACTTTTGCCCTTGTTTTGGACTCTAACTTGTATGATTTGAATGAAACTAACCCAGACTGACGTTTTCTTCAGCAGAATTGCCATGGTGTTATTTTATGTGCAGAAAACAAATATTCTCGGAATGACCTGAAACTCCACGGAACATCTTAGAAAAAATAATAAAAAATCCTCGCCAAAGATGAAGACCAGGGGGCCCACACCCTGTCCACAAGGGTGCCCCCCCCCCTCTAGGGCGCGCCCCCTACCTCGTGGGCCCCTTGGATGCCCTCCGACGCCAACTCCAACTCTATATATTTGCTTTCGGAGAGAAAAAAACAAGAGAAAAGAAATCATTGCGTTTTACGATACAGAGCCGCTGCCAAGCCCTAAAACCTCTCAGGAGGGCTGATCTGGAGTCCGTTCGGGGCTCCAGAGAGGGGGATTCGTCGCCGTCGTCATCGTCAACCATCCTCCATCACCAATTTCATAATGCTCACCGCCATGCGTGAGTAATTCCATCGTAGGCTTGCTGGACGGTGATGGGTTGGATGAGATTTATCATGTAATCGAGTTAGTTTTGTTAGGGTTTGATCCCTAGTATTCACTATGTTCTGAGATTGATGTTGCTATGACTTTGCTATGCTTAATGCTTGTCACTAGGGCCCAAGTGCCATGATTTCAGATCTGAACCTATTATGTTTTCATGAATATATGTGAGTTCTTGATCCTATCTTGCAAGTCTATAGTCACCTGCTATGTGTTATGATCCGGCAACCCCGAAGTGACAATAATCGGGACCACTCCCGGTGATGACCATAGTTTGAGGAGTTCATGTATTCACTATGTGCTAATGCTTTGTTCCGGTTCTCTATTAAAAGGAGACCTTAATATCCCTTAGTTTCCAATAGGACCCCACTGCCACGGGAGGGTAGGACAAAAGATGTCATGCAAGTTCTTTTCTATAAGCACGTATGACTATATACGGAATACATGCCTACATTACATTGATGAATTGGAGCTAGTTCTATGTCACCCTATGTTATGACTGTTACATGATGAACCACATCCAGCATAACTATCCATCACTGATCCGGTGCCTACGAGTTTTCCATATATTGGTTTACGCTTATTTACTTTCCTGCTGCTACTGTTACAATCACTACAAAATACCAAAAACATTACTTTTGCTGTCTATACTTTTGTTGCCGCTAGCACCACTATCATATTACTTTGCTACTAAACACTTTGCTGCAGATACTAAGTTTCCAGGTGTGGTTGAATTGACAACTCAGCTGCTAATACTTGAGGATATTCTTTGGCTCCCCTTGTGTCGAATCAATAAATTTGGGTTGAATACTCTACCCTCGAAATCTGTTGCGATCCCCTATACTTGTGGGTTATCACGGATTGATAAACCTTAGGTCATCCACTTGAGGGAAATTTGCTACTGTCCTACAAACCTCTGCACTTGGAGGCCCAACAATGTCTACAAGAAGAAGGTTTTGTAGTAGACATCAAGCTCTTTTCTGTCGCCGTTGCCGGGGAGGTGAGTGCTTGAAGGTATATCTTTAGATCTTGCAATCGAGTCTTTTAGTTTCTTGTTTTATCACTAGTTTAGTTTATAAAATAAAACTATAAAAATAGAATTAAGTTTGCCTCATACGCTTCATCTTTTTAATATCTTTCGTGAGTATGATGGAAAGGATAATTGTGCTCAAGTGCTAGAAGAAGAAATCTATAAAATGTTTGGCACTAAATATTTGAATGATGAGCATGATTGCAATGTTGTTAGTACGAATTCCTTGAATATCCATGATGCTAATTATATGCAAAGCCACAAGCTTGGGGAAGCTATGTTTGATGAAGCTGATATTTTTTGTCCCCCAAGTTTTTATGAGCAAATTTATTATGATGAAAGCATGCCTCCTATTTATGATGATTATATTGATGAAAGTGGATTTGGAGAGGTCATGACTTTATTTTATGATGAATTCACTATTCCGGAAGAGGTTCCAATTGATTATGAGAACAAGGTTGCTATCTATGATGATTATTGTGATGACTTGTATGCTATAAAAAATAATGATATCCATGAAACTTGTCATCATGATTTTAGCTTTCAATTGGATTATGCCTCACATGATAATTATTTTGTTGAGTTAGCTCCCACTATTATTCATGGGAAGAATTTTGCTTATGTGGAGAGTAGTAAATTTTCTATGCTTGTATATCATGATAAGAATGCTTTATGTGCTGGTTATATTGTTGAATTCATTCATGATTCTACTGAAAACTATTATGAGGGAGGAATATATGCTTGTAGGAATTGCAATAATATCAAGTTTACTCTCTATGTGCTTAAAATTTTGAAGTTATGCTTGTTTTGCCCTCCTATGCTAGTTGATTATTGTTCTCATAAGTTGTTTGCTCACAAAATCCCTATGCATAGGAAGTGGGTTAGACTTAAATGTGCTAGTCATATTCTTCATGATGCTCTCTTTATATTTCAATTCTTATCTTTTATGTGAGCATCATTGAAATCATCATGCCTAGCTAGGGGCGTTAAACGATAGCACTTGTTGGGAGGCAAGCCAATTTTATTTTTGTTCTTGTTTAGTAATAAATAATTCATCTAGCCTCTGTTTAGATGTGGTTTCATGTCTTTAATTAGTGTTTGTGCCAAGTAGAACCTTTGGGAAGACTTGGGGAAAGTCTTTGCGATCTTGCTGTAAAAAACAGAAACTTTAGCGCTCATGAGAATTGCTGCCATTTTTATTTGGAGAGTGATATTTAGTTAATTATTTTTGAAGATGATTAATAGATAAATTCCTCAGGTACATAAATTTATTTTAGAATTTTATGAGTTCCAGAAGTATACGTTTGATCCATATTACTACAGACTGTTCTGTTTTTGACAGATTCTGTTTTTCATGTGTTGTTTACTTATTTTGATGAATCTATGGATAGTAAAATAGTTTATAAACCATAGAGAAGTTGGAATACAGTAGGTTTAACAACAATATAAATAAAGAATGAGTTCATTACATAACCTTGAAGTGGTGATTTATTTTCTTATACTAACGGAGCTTATGAGTTTTTTGTTAAGTTTTGTGTTGTGAAGTTTTCAAGTTTTGGGTAAGGATTCGATGGACTATGGAATAAGGAGTGGCAAGAGCCTAAGCTTGGGAATGCTAGAGACACCCCAAGGTAATATTCAAGGATAGCCAAGAGCCTAAGCTTGGGGATGCCCCGGAAGGCATCCCCTCTTTCGTCCACTTCCATCGGTAACTTTACTTGGAGCTATATTTTTATTCACCACATGATATGTGTTTTGCTTGGAGCGTCAATTTATTTTGTTTGCATTTGCTTGAAGTTATTTAGAACAATGTATTGCATCTTTTATTTCAATAAAAGTGGAATTGATAGCCTTTACTATGCCTATTTTAGAAGTCCACATGTTGCTGTTTGAAAACAGAAAGTTTACCGCTGTTGCAATAATTCCCTAGAAAATTCAGAATGTGATAAAATGTTGAAACCTTTTGCATATTAAGATCTGATAAATTTACTACAGTGGGAATTTTCTTTCATAATTTTTGGAGCTAGGGAAGTATGGATGTTGCAGCATTCTTTACAGACTATCCTGTTTAGGCAGATTGCTGTTATGTTTGCATTGTTTGCATATGTTTGCTTCTTTAATGATTCTATTTGAGTATAGGACTATTAAATATGCAGAGGAATTTAGTATGCAATGTTGAATAATAATTTTAGTGATTTTCTACAGTAGAGTATGATAAGGTTTTTGCAATGGTTTATACTAACTTATCTCACGAGTCCTTGTTGAGTTTTGTGTGGATGAAGCTTTTGAGATTTAGGGAGACCGTGATATGAGAGGAATTAAGGAGACACAAAAGCTCAAGCTTGGGGATGCCCAAGGCACCCCAAGATAATATTTCAAGAAGTCTCAAGCGTCTAAGCTTGGGGATGCCCTGGTTGGCATCCCACCTTTCTTCTTCAACAACTATCGGTTAGTATCGGTTGATCCTAAGTTTTTGCTTCTTCACATGATGTTTGCTATTCTTAGATGTCATTTTATTTAGTTTTGCTTGCTGTTTGAATAAAATACCAAGATCTGAAATTATTAAATGTTAGAGAGTCTTCACATAGTTGCATAATTATTCGACTACTCATTGATCTTCACTTATATCTTTTGGAGTAGTTTGTCATTTGCTCTAGTGCTTCACTTATATCTTTTTAGAGCACGGCGGTGGTTTTATTTTGAAGAAATAGATGAACTCTCATGCTTCACTTAGATTATTTTGAGAGTCTTAAATAGCATGGTAATTTGCTTAAAATCCCAATATGCTTGGTATGCAAGATTAATAAAAATATATTCTCTTATGAGTGTGTTGAATACTAAGAGAAGTTTGATGCTTAATGATTGTTTTGAGATATGGAGGTAATAATATCAAAGTCATGCTAGTTGAGTAGTTGTGAATTTGAGAAATGCTTGTGTTGAAGTTTGCAAGTCACGTAGCATGCACGTATGGTAAACGTTGTGTAACAAATTTGAAACATGAGGTGTTATTTGATTGTCTTCCTTATGAGTGGCGGTCGGGGACGAGCGATGGTCTTTTCCTACCAATCTATCCCCCTAGGAGCATGCGCGTAGTACCAAGGCTTTTGATGACTTGTAGATTTTTGCAATAAGTATGTGAGTTCTTTATGACTAATGTTGAGTCCATCGATTATACGCACTCTCACCCTTCCATCCTTGGTAGCCTCTTCGGTACCATGCATTGCCCTTTTCTCACATTGAGAGTTGGTGCAAACTTCGCCGGTGCATCCAAACCCCGTGATATGATACACTCTTTAACACATAAACCTCCTTATATCTTCCTTTAAACAGACACCATACCTACCTATTATGGCATTTCCATAGCCATTCCGAGATATATTGCCATGCAACTTTCCATCATTCCGTTCATCATGACACAATCATCATTGTCATATTGCTTTGCATGATCATGTAGTTGACATAGTATTTGTGGCAAAGACACCGTTCATAATTCTTTCATACATGTCACTCTTGGTTCATTGCATATCCCGGTACACCGCCGGAGGCATTCATATAGAGTCATCTTTGTTCTAGTATCGAGTTGTAATCATTGAGTTGTAAATAAATAGAAGTGTGATGATCATCATTATTAGAGCATTGTCCCAAGTGAGGAATAAAAAAAGAGAAAGGCCAAAAAAAGAGAAGGCCCAAAAAAAGAGAAAGGCCATAAAAAAAGAGAAGGCCCAAAAAAATGAAAGGCCATAAAAAAAGAGAAGGCCCAAAAAATGAGAGAAAAAGAGAGAAGGGACAATGTTACTATCATTTTACCACACGTGTGCTTCAAAGTAGCACCATGATCTTCATAGTAGAGAGTATCTCATGTTATCACTTTCATATACTAGTGGGAATTTTTCATTATAGAACTTGGATTGTATATTCCAACAACGGGCCTCCTCAAGTGCCCTAGGTCTTTGTGAGCAAGCAAGTTGGATGCACACTCCCTAGTTTCTTTTGTTGAGCTTTCATACATTTATAGCTCTAGTGCATCCGTTGCATGGCAATCCCCACTCCTTGCATTAACATCAATCGGTGGGCATCTCCATAGCCCATTGATTAGCCTCGTTGATGTGAGAATTTCTCCTTTTTTGTCTTCTCCACATAACCCCCTCATTATATTCTATTCCACCCATAGTGCTATGTCCATGGCTCGCGCTCATGTATTGCGTGAAAGTTTATAGGTTTGAGATTACTAAAGTATGAAACAATTGCTTGGCTTGTCATCGGGGTTGTGCATGATGAGAGCATTCTTGTGTGACGAAAATGAAACATGACTAAACTATATGATTTGTAGGGATGAACTTTCTTTGGCCATGTTATTTTGAGAAGACATAATTGCTTAGTTAGTATGCTTGAAGTATTATCATTTTTATGTCAATATGAACTTTTGTCTTAAATCTTATGGATATGAATATTCATACCACAATTAAGAATAATCACATTGAAATTATGCCAAGTAGCACTCCGCATCAAAAATTCTGTTTTTATCATTTACCTACTCGAGGACGAGCAGGAATTAAGCTTGGGGATGCTGATACGTCTCCAACGTATCTATAATTTTTGATTGCTCCATGCTATATTATTTACTGTTTTGAATGTTTATGGGCTTTATTATACACTTTTATATCATTTTTGGGACTAACCTATTAACCCAGAGCCTAGTGCCAGTTTCTTTTTTACCCTGCTTTAGGGTTTCGAAGAAAAGGAAAATCAAACGGAGTCCAATTGACCTGAAACTTCACGGAACTCATTTTTGGAAGGAAAGAAGCCCAGAAGACTTGGAGTGCATGTCGGGGGATCTGCGAGGAGGTCACGCCGCAGGGGGGCGCGCCCTCCACCCTTGTGAGCCCCTCGTGGCCCCCCTGGCATACTTCTTCCGCCTATATATCTCCATATACCCTAAAAACATCAGGGAGCACAATAGATCGGGAGTTCCGCCGCCAGAAGCGTCCATAGCCACCGAAAGCCAATCTAGACCCGTTCTGGCACCCTGCCGGAGGGGGCAATCCCTCTCCGGTGCCCATCTTCATCATCCCGGTGCTCTCCATGATGAGGAGGGAGTAGTTCTCCCTCGGGGATGAGGGTATGTACCAGTAGCTATGTGTTTGATCTCTCTCTCTCTCTCTCTCGTGTTCTTGAGGTGATACGATCTTGATGTATCGCGAGCTTTGCTATTATATTTGGATCCTATGATGTTTCTTCCCCCCTCTACTCTCTTGTAATGAATTGAGTTTCTCCTTTTGAGTTATCTTATCAGATTGAGTCTTTAAAGATTTGAGAACACTTGATGTATGTCTTGTCGTGGATATCTGTGGTGACAATGGGATATCACGTGATTCACTTGATGTATGTTTTGGTGATCAACTTGCGGGTTCCGCTCATGAACCTATGCATAGGGGTTGGCACACATTTTCGTCGTGATTCTCCGGTAGGAACTTTGGGGCACTCTTTGAGGTCCTTTGTGTTGGTTGAATAGATGAATCTGAGATTGTGTAATGCATATCGTATAATCATACCCATGGATACTTGAGGTGACATTGGAGTATCTAGGTGACATTAGGGTTTTGATTGATTTGTGTCGTAAGGTGTTATTCTAGTACGAACTCTAGGGCTGTTTGTGACAATTATAGGAATAGACCAACGGATTGATTGGAAAGAATAACTTTGAGGTGGTTTCATACCCTGCCATAATCTCTTCGTTTGTTCTCCACTATTAGTGACTTTGGAGTAACTCTTTGTTGCATGTTGAGGGATAGTTATGTGATCCAATTATGTTAGTATTGTTGAGGGAACTTGCACTAGTGAAAGTATGAACCCTAGGCCTTATTTCCTATCATTGCAATACCGTTTACGCTCACTTTTATCATTAGTTACCTTGCTGTTTTTATATTTTCAGATTACAAATACCTTTATCTACCATCCATATACCACTTGTTTCACCATCTCTTCGCCGAACTAGTGCACCTATACAATTTACCATTGTATTGGGTGTGTTGGGGACACAAGAGACTCTTTGTTATTTGGTTGCAGGGTTGCTTGAGAGAGACCATCTTCATCCTATGCCTCCTACGGATTGATAAACCTTAGGTCATCCACTTGAGGGAAATTTGCTACTGTCCAACAAACATCTGCACTTGGAGGCCCAACAACGTCTACAAGAAGAAGGTTGTGTAGTAGACATCAGGGGTGGCGGGTCTTGTCTTTCGGACCGTTGGTCGTGGCTGGCACGCAGCGGCGGGTCCCGTGGCGGCTGGCGGTTAGTGGAGGCAGGTGAGTCTTCTGGAACCTCGTGGCTGTCGCCCGCGCGGCTGGAGCCACACGACCGCCGAGGTACAAGGCAGGTAGCCCCCACCTCATCCATGCTTTTCGTAGGGATCAGCCGTCTCTCCGCATAAACCGCCTCGTGCCGAGATCTGATAGGCCCATCCACGCTATCCTCTTCCATGCAGCAGAAAGCAGCTGCAGCTGGCGCCAGGTTCGCAACAGCGACGTTGGAGGGACCAGGGCCCGCGTGACGTGGCCGAGGCGACCGCAGGGCCTCCGCTTGGAATCCACGCTGATGCTCCGGCGTAGGAGCCGACGCCGAGGAGCTCGCCGGTGGCTCGGGGGAGCGCGGGCCATGGGCCACCGGACCCGCCAGACGCCCAGCGCCATCCTGCTGCCCAGCCTGTGAGCCAAGGGCATCGTCCTGGTCCGCGTTATCCGGCGGCGGCGGCGGTAGGTCCTCAACCGGTGCCAGAACGTGAGCTGCGGCTTCTTGCACGATAGAGATGGGGTACCATAGCACGTCCACCTCACCGACCGGACACGCCGACGGCACGCGACGTCTGCGCGGCTCCTCCACCACCAGAATGCGCTGACTCGAGATGCGCGTGGGGTCGTCTATGCGCAGCCAGACCTTGTAGCCTGCCATGTCGTTTCATGAAGACGTCGCAGCAGCAACCTTGACCACCACCCCCAGGACATGGAGGAGTGTTTCCGCCGTGCGCCTAGTCCAGGCATTGGGCGGGATTCCACGAAGAGCCAGAGGGACGAGGTAGGGCATGGAGATAGTCGTAGCGTGTGTCTGCTTGATCCACGGGCGCAGGAGCAGGTCGAACTGGGGCGTGCCCGCGCGGCCACGGTGCACGAGCGTGTTCCGGAGCTCCACAGACCGGCAGAGAACGAGGTAGTCCTTGGGGTAGAACGCCCAGATGGAGATGTCCATCAGACCAATGCCAAGCTCGGCATGGATGGCAGTCGCCGCCTCCGCAAGATCCACCGCCGGCCGGCGGCCGACGAAAGTGACCACCACCGCACGCTCCAGGTCTTCCTCTAGCAAACGCAAATCCGCACCATCCACCAGAAAGCAGCATTCCACTGGGTCCTCAACCGCCGGCCGTACCGACGCTGGCTCGGGTGCGAAGGGAGCGGCAAAGGTCGGCCCAGCGACGTTGGCCACCAATGACTGGCGCACCACATGGCTCCAGGGGACCTCCAGGCGCACCGCGCCGGCAGGAGGCGGCCCTGGGAGGGGGGCGGCGGCAGCGTGGTCTGGGGCAACAAGGGCCTCCGCGGTAGGGGAGGGGGAGGAGCGTGACCTTGGGTGGCCGGGGGCGGCCCAGCCACAGCAGCTAGGGGCGGGGAGGGCTGGCGTGAGCGCAGGGCCGGTGGCGGTCGAGGTGGGTCAATGGGCGAGGAGCTTCTGGGACGCGGGCGCGCGCAGCCCCTCGAGATGTGGCCGCTTCCGCCGCAACGGACGCAGAGCGTCGGGGCGATGCACATGGCAAAGATCTGTCGCTCGTCGCCGTCGTTGTAGCAACAACCCACCAGCACCGCAGGGATGCGGCTCCTCGACGGTCTGGAGGAGAGGAGGACATTGGGCCAGCGCCCTGGGGGCGACCGCCATCCCGACCCATGCAGCGGAGAGCGCGGCCGCGGAGCAGGGGGGGCGCGCCGGCCAACCACGGTCTGCCATGGCGCAGGCTCCGCCTGGCGCGGGGGGCCGCCGCGGACGATGGGCCTGTGCGCAGAGCCGACCACATCCGGGACGAGGACGAGCGACCGCAGCTAAGGCCGCCGGTCGGGAGGGGAGGACGGAGGAGGTGGCGTCCAAAGACGACGCGGACAGGGAGACCTGCGAGGCCATGGTGAACGCCGGCGCCAGAACGGACCGCCAGCGGGTTTGGTGGGCGACGGGGCCGAAGTGGCCGCCGGCCCAGGGGCGCTCGATCTCGCGCTCGTGCTCGCTCACAGGAACGGAGGACCCGCGGTGTTCTCAAACCGTAGAACAATTGCTCTATGGTTTGCCGAACAATTGGCCCTCTATTATTTCGCGGGACGACGCGAGATGGCTGCGGGGCGGCGAGGTGTTTGGGCGGCGCGGGGACGCGCGCGCACCAGCGTGGTTCACAGCTGCGGCGACGCTCCGTGGGCAGGTGCCGGGCCTGATCTGGGTTCGCCACAAGACCGCAGCCAGATTTGGTTGCCCGAGGGTGGCGTGGGTCCCCTGCAGTGGTTATGCATAATGGAAATATGATTGAATAATAAAATTCATACTAGTCAATAGGTATTTTAAGATTGGACTTCTTCTAAAGGTCTTTGTGCCAGGAGTATGTAGCGAAGCTAGCAACGGATTACGCCTAGGGCTAAACTAGCTTTGGTGATGCACTCCAGTGGTTATGCATAATGTATAAGAAAGAATTCTAAAGTATATTGTTGTTACGCCTAGGGCTATAGCCCCAATTGCCCTAGGCCTATCTCCGCCACTACGAGGAGTTTAAGTACATAAAAAGTTTTGAAATCAATTTTTTAGAAGATATAAATCATTTAAATTAGTAAAGATGAAAAAAAAAGGATGGATTTGTTGTGTGTGTGTGTGAGAGAGAGAAAGAGAGAGGAGGAGCTTCCATCCTTTTCCCGTCATGCATGTATACTAGTGTGTACGTCTGATAAGGCAGGGCCATCTAGTGGTTTGACTTAAACTCACAAAAGGTAGGCTAACAATACACAAATACTCTCTTCAGTCCTTTTTACTCTACATACAAGGATTGTCTGAAGTCAAACTTCGTAAAGTTTGACCATATTTATATGAAAAACTATTAACATCTACAATGCTAAGTTTATAAAATATGAGAAGTGAAGTCATGACGCATCTAATGTTGTTGATTTCACATTCTAAATGTTCATATATATTTTTTATAAACTTGGTCAAAGTTTATAAGGTTTGACTTTAGACAAATTTTATACACGAACTAAAAAGGATGGGAGGAAGTACTCGTACAACTAGAGTGGACCCCTGACTGCATGGGATCTTAGTGCAACTACATGGTAGATTTCTCACCCGTAGATACCACCACCGCTAGAAAGGACTTTGCGTTGATGCATCCCCATCCAACCACTTGCCATAGCTTAGCCGTATATAGAAATTTGAGGCATGTGCATTTGTCCGATGCTAACATATGGGCCAGTGTCACCTACATTGTATTCTCTTCACTTCTTTGTCACCACAATATTGCTGCCACCTAAGAGCATGGTTAATAGAAGAGCCGGCTACGGGCTCTATACCGGTGCCATGTCACCTGTAGCTTTCAAAAAAGAAATCTCATACACTAGTGCTGGCTGTAGACGGGCTACTCCACTGGCCAAAACAATTAATGTTCGCATGCAAGGAATGGAGGGAAACGCAGCTGATTGGATCGGAGGAAGCAGCACCAGCTTTTACTGCTTGCATGCTCACCTTTTCTCTCATGAACTGAGCTATAGCCGGGCGATAAGTGAAGCGCCGGCTCCCTTCTCTTTCCTCCTTTCTCTCTCCTTCAGCTGAGATTTTGCTGACTTGGAAAGACTTACAGCCCGCTGACAAGGATCTATTGTACCTGCTCTAAGTAGGCAAGCAGTGAAACTATCCTTTAAAATATATATTTATAATTTATTGCCATGATATAAATGCTAATTGGAAATTGTAGGGTGGGTCATGACCCATCCTATCCACCCTCTAGCTC